>NC_068938.1:139123077-139295577 GCF_016801865.2 Culex pipiens pallens | reverse complement strand
TTTTTGTTTTTTGTTTTTTTTTTCTTTGGAAATCTATAACCAAAAAAAACAAAACAACAAAATAAATGCTTGAATCTGTTTACGTCGTGATCATCTCTTCGTTCAAAACGATAAATTTCCCTTTCTTCCAGCTGTTCATTTACTGCTCCAAAACATAACTCATGCGTGTACGCTTCAAGTACTTGTTCGGAGGTCATAACTCTACGTTAGTTTGTTTTTTCGCCCAGTCTCGTTACATTCACCGCAAGTACTTCAACATCAAAAAAGAGAAGAGGTTACAATTCATGGTGACATTGTATGGCTACCAAAATCGACAGATGGATCACAACGCAACAAGCAACCAGACGAGGACTGCTCGACTGACGGATGAGATACGCAGATTTAGAATTAGCATACCACCATAAATTAAGTACAATTATCCGGCTCGTTTCGTTTCGGTTGGCCCCCCCTGGAGCGAGAATCCGTCGAAATTTTGAGGAAGTAAAAGGACCAGCACTTGAAACATGCCAAATTCGACGGTCGGAAGATCGATTCTCGGTTTATGCTGGCGGCAGCTGAAATAAAAAGCAAACGTTACAGCAGGACCAACCAACAAATCAGCATCAGCTTAACGACGACGACGATGAGGAGGAGGACGACGGCTGGATGACGAATTCTGCCCAACGGGGGACACATCGCTGGTGGAGAGTCTTGTCAAAAGAACCGGAGGCTCTTGGAGAAGCGAAGTGGGTTTCCGCACTAATTGGCACGGCAACATTGTGTAACGAGCTACGGGCTTTGGCGAAATTAGCAATTGGATGAAGGACTCGACTTTGAAGAATTGCAACATTGTACTGGGTGGGGGTTGGATGATTGCTGCTGGAAAATGCTGTCATATGGCAAATATCGCTAATCATTCCGGAGGGGGTGTTTACATCCGGGGTTTGGAGGGAATTGAACAGTTTTTAATCGTGATAATTTGATCCATTATGTGTTCTGAATTGATCCCGCAAGGCAATCTGTCATGTGGTAAAACAAATTATAAGGAATTAAACAATAAAAAAAAACATTGAGAGCAAGTATTGAAACAATGTGCCACAGTCAGCGTTGTAAATTTTCGAAACTTTTAACTCTCTTTCAAACTGTTTCAACAAAGTATCACAGCTCATCTTAAAAATAGAAATTAGATAGCTAACAGCAACCATGCATTTATCGCTGCCGACTGTTGCATCTGTCCTAGAAGTGACCATCCTAACCCTAAGAACCAAATCCGCTCTCAGAAGATTAGTGGCTAATGGAGCCTGGCCAGATGATCTGAGCAGTTCAACTCGAGCATGAAAGTGAATTGCCAAGCAGCACATTTCCACTCCACACCGGCTAGACGACGACTTCAACTGAGTCCAGCAGGCAGTCGCTTCTCAAGTGTGCGTTTTGTGAGCTAAAAACCGATCCCGAGTGCCTGCAGCCGTAAAGCACTTGGCTAATTTATTTTTAAACGGTCGCATAAGTGCCTCTTGCAATTGAGTCCGGGTTTTCTTTTCATTGACCGCCTGGAATGACTTCTTGGACCGACCAAAACATCTTGAGGTGGTGCACACACAAAAGTTCGATAAATTTTCCCAATTCAATTTTCCGAACGAGTGTACATCAAGTGATTCGCCTTCGTTCAAGTGGAAGTCAAAGGGAAGGAAAGTTTTGACCACTTTATTCAATTACACACGAGTCTTCCTCTTGATTTAAATTAATTTTATAGATGACTTTCGTTTGCCGTGTTCTACCCTGTTCTGAGATACGATGCGATCGTTCCCCCGATTGCAGTCTATTTATGACACCTCCCTCTCGCAGGTAGGAACCGTTCCGGACCAGATCTCCGGAGCGAACTCCCGAAGCGACGAGTGGACTGAATTTATTTCACTCGTAATAAAATGCTAATTAAATGTCAGACGTAATTTAAAGTTCATTTTTCATCAATGGTGGTCCCCGAGAGATGGTGGTGGTGCTGATGTCCAGAACCGGTGGTGTGTCCCGACCAGAGCACCTTCCTTGTTCTAAATTTAGATGATATAATCTTCATTGTAATCCGAAAACTGGTCGTGGTCCAACTCCAGGGTGGTGGAACCGACCAGCGCAAAGGTGCATTCATAAAATTCAACCCCGCTCCCTGTCTTCTTCTGATGTTCACATTCATATGCAAAGTGTCCTGTCTTCGATGGACTCCAAAAATGGGACATAGTTGTCGTCACGTCAGCGTAGACGTTGAACTCTGTTGACACGTATGCAGAGTTTGAAGTATTTACGATAGTTTTTGTTTTTTTTTTTATTTTATTATCATCATCTGAAAAAAAAAAGTTTGAAAAAAAATCATTATACCAAAATGATTTTTTGAACACAATTAAATTAAGCAAAAAAAAATGGACAGGATTAGACGTCATCCTAAGAAATTTCGGAAAACTTTATGTTTATGTCAACAAACCAAGATTGCGGCAGCACGTGCGTGTTGCTCATCTACACCACATGGCTCATCCAAGCCGGCTACCACCAACATACGAAGGTCACCCAACTAACCCAGAAACGCCTTGTACCCTGCAAGCACACATTCCAGGAAGTCCTGAAAAGGGACATTGAACACGTACCTTTTAACGACACTCTCGCTGCTCATGTGTGTGTGCGTTATCTCTGCTGTACTGTACCTCAACTACATGCCCCACACACACACGACGACAACGAAAGTAAAGGTGTCAGGTGGGAGTAATTAATGATTTTCCATTTCGCCTTGAGGCTGGTCCGGGTTCTGTCCTTGCGCACCTTATCCTGGTGTCTTCAAGGTGTGTCTTTGGCGTGTTTAATATGCATCGCCGGTAGATGAACCCCCGGCCCGGCAGTGGTGGCAGCAGCCTTTGTTGTGTTTGTTTGTTTTCGTTTTCAAAGAAATGGGACTCGGTTGACAATGGAAAAGGGTGCCGCAGATAGTGTCAAAGAAGGGGGATGTAATGGAATTGCTTGTAGGCAAACGATACTGAAAACTTTTCGTAGGATCGTGCCCTGCATGATCTTGATGCAACAAAGTTATGAAAATTTCTGTTGGAATATGGGTAAGGATGTATTGAAACGTGTTATTCCCAATTAAATGTTATTAAATTATTAAATTATTGTTCCCTAGTAAGCTAACTTGCATAAATGGGGAAACTGAAAAACTGAAACTGAAAATAACACCTTTTGCATTCTACCAAATGAAACAAAATTCTTCGTTGAAGTATCACAAAAATAAAGTAATTCCAAGAAAGTCATCCACAGCAAAGTTTTATCTGCAATAAAAAATAAATATAATAATTGGCAAGACTTTTATCTTCATAAAACAATGATTTTTTTTTTCAATTCACCAAAAAAAAATTTCTATGCCATTTGAAACGCACAAAGAAGACATTTTTGCATCATCCATAAACATCTTCTTTATGAACATTTCGGGTAGTCATTTTAATGACAAACAAACATTTAAAAAAGTAATCATCAAAAGGAACTTTACTGGAATTTTACAGTCTGCTGGTGACTTTATCAAAGAATCAGGTTTTATTACAGATTTATTTATTTTAAAAATATAATATCTTTATAATAAACCAGTGCATCCTTCCCACGTTTTCTTATCGTCTGTAGTGTGCTATCTTGTGACAATGACCATTTAGTAATTTTCAATAAAATCGATTTTTAAAGTTTGATGGTAAATATTTTCAAAACTATGAATGATAAAGTCAAACTTTTTGAAGTAAACGGTCAAATTTGCGTAAAAGAGGTTTTGGGTGACTAACCACACATAACCTTGGGACGCCTAGAAATGAGCAGAAACTTGCAACAGCGCCCACAAAAGACCCGGGGGTCGTTAAATTAAATTGCTTTGCTTTGCTTTTTTTTTTTTGGTCAAATTTTCAACTAATTTGATAAATTATGTAAACAAAAATCTGAAAAGCACGTGTCACAAGCTCACAAGTGTGCACAGAATTCCCATCCAAAATAAAATAAGGTTAAATTAAAGCACAGTGGTCCAGATCGCAAAATTAAATGGCAAATGGACTTTGCGAACAATGGTAGAGTTTAGAAGCTTTTTTGCGAAGAGTTGTTTTAAATGGGAAGAGGCAACTTTAGGTTTGGTTCAAAATTAGGGTGGTTCACAATTAGAGTAATTTTGAAAATCTAACTTTTCAGGAATATTTAGGGATATTTTTTGTCTTCCAAAAAGCTGTTGAAATTTTATCTAACCTGACATGTTTTCGTAACCTTTGCATTTTATTTTTTTTTTCAAAAATCATCATATTTCATGTTTATTTATGTTGGCAATGATTCCTGTTATGTATTTTGTTTAAAAAAATAGCTCGATTCCTTTTTGCAATTTCTTTTATTTTGATTTTTTGCTTCTTTTTACGCAGATCTGTTTTTTTAATTGCAAATAAATTGTGAACTGATCAGAGTTGGTTCGAAACGGATCTTTTTCCATTTAAAAAAACGTAAACAAAAATCAGTTCTCAAAAAGTACAATGAAATTTTAATACTATTGTCTAAGACCATGAATGCTTTTCCAAAATTTTGGGAATTGATATTTGTTCAGCCTTTGAAAAACAAAATATCAAATTGGTCAAATTTTGCGATCTTTTTAATGGACCAAAATAATTACTACATCATAAGCATTTTGTGATAATTTTGGCCTAATAATTTTAAAAATTGAATCTAGGTCAGCAGCAATGTTTTAGGTGACAAATGATTTTTTTACAAGGCAAAAAGTTTACAGGAAGACTTATTCTCAATTTTTTATAACAATTTTAACAAAAAAAAAAGATTTTGACACAGTCTACTATTTCCCTTTTTTAATGTTTTGGTAAACAAAAAGTGACAACCTTTGAGCTGTAGTGCATGTACATTTTCGCCTCGTACAATAAGGCTGCTAAATTTTTTTTTTAATTTGTGTCCCATGCCAAAATTAACAGAATTTATTGAATTTATGAAAATATTTTAATTCTTAAACTTGTACGTCTTTTGCTGATCTAAGTTGTTCCAAAAATCATTTTTTTAATATAAAAAGTCTACATTTAATTAAATATTCAGAAATAAATGAATTCTGAATAGTTTACAATCGATTTTAAAAGTTTTGATTAATGAAAAATACAATTTTAGTCAATTATTATTTTTTGCCATCTATTTTTTGGGCAAACTTTCAAAAATGGCGGAGAGGAAGGACCAAAACTTTAATTTTAATTTGCTTTGGCCGAGATGCAAACATTGTTTTTTAAGTAACTTAAATCAAACCAAAACATTCCAAAAATTCAAATAAAAATTATTTGCGAACAAAAGAACATTGATCAAATTTTGATAAAGATTTGACTGAAAATTCTACACAGGTTTTAATCATTTCAAAGTCAAATTTTGATTTCTTCTATCATAGTTTAAAAAAATTGTCAATCCCCTTCCATTCATCAGAGAAATAATTTATAAAAATCTTTTTTCGGTATATTTAATTGCTTCAGATGCCGAGAAAATGGCGTTGGAAAGAAACAAATTACAAATTCTGTAACTCAACACTATACACTACTCACTACTTACATTTCCAAAGGGCTTACAACGCTTTATTTATTAATCGTGAATTAGAAATATTGAGAGTATGTTTTCAGTAAGATGAGAAAAAAGCTCATAATCTTAATTCTTTGTATTTTTTCAGCTGCTTGAAAATATTATTCAAAATTAATTAAAAATAGGAAAAAGACAAATGTTTAAAAATGCATTTTAAGTCGTTCTGTCGTTTTGCAATTATAAGTTTTGAAAAAAAATTAAGATTTGACTCACATCGGAAATTATCTTAAATAAACCCAAACATGTGAAAAATATTTCTTAACGCAGGGGAATTTATTATTAATTGATTTAAGCTGATTGAATTTCCATTAAA
The DNA here is from genome assembly GCF_016801865.2 of Culex pipiens pallens. Taxonomy (NCBI): domain Eukaryota; kingdom Metazoa; phylum Arthropoda; class Insecta; order Diptera; family Culicidae; genus Culex; species Culex pipiens. The sequence goes on along the minus strand of NC_068938.1, from coordinate 139,289,672 downwards.
ATTTATACGTTTTTTGAAAAAAAAATGTTATCCCCCATTGTTCAGGCCGGTTGAAATTGCTCTTACACAAATTATGAACTTTTTTGTGTAGCATTTAGAAAAATGTTCATAAACTTATAAAGCATTAATGAAACACATGAACTGCAACCGATTCAATCGCCAAAACGGTGCTGCCAGAGATACTCGACCTGCCATCTATTGGCGAAAGCATGAAACTCAACAAATCGACACTCTCCGCAACGAAACCAGCTAGCAAGCAGCAACAGAAATCAAACGTGAAGCCAAAAGCATAAAACGAAACAAGGCATTCAACGGGTCGTTGGCAGGTAAGGCAAACGGAGGCAAGAATTTTCAAACTCTGTTACAGGCAGCGAAATTTTGGTTTGTCCTTTCCGTTTTAAGAAGTGGTCACCAACATGCCAAACTAAGCGCCAGATCCAGCCGTCAACAGCTGCAATATATTGAAGAAGCACGGTCAGTTCGAATTTAATTTCGCGCGCTGGTCCAAATGAACTGAGTTGGCGAAATTGTCTTTGCTGAGCTTTCCAAAGCTTTCCTCCCTTGTGGGTGGCTGGTTGATGCGTAGTGGGTGCTGGTCCTCACCACCCCCAAACGAAACTGGCGTTTTCGAGTCCCTTTTTTCCTGCAAGCGCAAGCAAAAATGCGAGAAAATGGATTATGTAAATGGGGATCCTATTATGAATATAGATTTAATGGACGGAAGAAAGGGTTGTGTGCCCCGGGATCTCCGGTATGTGATCTTCTCTCCGATGGGCGATTTGCCTTCTCCACCCCTCCCTTGGGACGACGACGACGACGACGACGGGGCCACAGAGGATAAAAGGCTTAGCCAACTCCTCCAGAGTTGTGTGTGTGGGTGGGGGAGGAGTGGTGGGGGACTATTTTTAATATCCCTGTTTTATCTCTGCCCGGAGCGACGGACGTGTGCCCATGTGAGTGTGTGTGTGTATGAGTGGGTCAACATTTTTCCATCCCTTATCAACTATGATAGTTGGGCGTCCTTCCGTTCCGACCTTTCGTTTAGTCTTCTTTTTTATCTCATCGACTCTTTTTTTTTTTGGTTGCTCATCCCTTTTGCAAGAGTTGTTTGCTGGTTCCTGGCTGCTGATGGATAGATGGGAAACACATGGAATGCGGCCGCCGGCGGGTGCCCCCTGAACGTTTACCAATAGAAGTCAGAGGTGTGTGAGAGTTGTGAATTGGTTGATGTATGTTCCAGGATCACTTAAGGCACATTTGTCACATGGTGTTTAAATAATCGTCACTTAGGAGTTCTAGTAAATATAGATTTAAACAAAACATAAAAAAGAAAAAAAACCTTGATCATTTACCGGGACCCGTGGTGTAGGGGTAAGCCTAGTTGCCTCTCACTCAGTCGGCCTGGGTTCGATCCCAGAAGGTCCCGGTGGCAAATTTTGAGACGAGATTTGTCTGATCACGCCTTCCGTCGGATGGGGAAGTAAATGATGGCCCCGGTCTAACCTAGAGATTTTTTTTTCAAATAAATAAATTTTTGCGGTGCTGTACTTTGGAATTTCATGAAAAATGCAAAACATTTTAAATCCAGCCCAAACATGCTTAATATGATAATTAATGCAGAAAAGTGCATTACAGATTATTTCCACTTGATTTGACTTTTATTTCCATTTTAATTTTGAAGTTTTTTTTATTTTTTTTCTCTGATTTTGCGAACCAAATGTGAAGGGGAGGGTGACATAAACTTTGATAACTATTTGCAACGGCCTTAGTTGAATTTAAAGTTAACAAAATAGAGTTAAGATTAGTTTTATATATTATTTCCTAAGTTTTATAAAAAAATATTATAAGTAATTTGTTAACTTTCAAAAAAAAATCAATCTATATCTTTTCTAAATTATTCAAGAATGACTATTTGGGGTTGGGACAAAGGAGTCAGTAAGTATCAACAAATAACTTGTTTTATTATTCTGTTCCTTAAGGTGTACACACTTTTGTTGACCGTTTATATGCATTTTTGAAAGTCTTTTTTTTATTGAAACCATCACATCATTTATACATATTTTGAGGACCAAATAGGCAGCTTTTAAGCCTCAGATTTTTTTTTTTTTTCATTAGACAGGTGTTAAATTGTCTTTTTTCAAAAATTGATTTTTATTAAATATATTGAAAATGTATTTGATATCGAAAGTTTCTCTTGAAACAAAATTCAAGTGTTTAGTTATAGATTGAAAAAAATGGTGTTAGGTAATATATTTTTATAAGAATATTATGATTTTTTAAAAAGTTTAATAATAAATTCTAAAAATAAATTTAAAAAAAAGTATAGCCAAATTAGGTCGTTGAAAATATTTTTCAATGTAAAGTCCCCCCCCTCCCCCCCCCACCCCTTTAAAATCGGTTCAAAAAATTAAAGGGCAAAAAAATATTTTTTTTTTCAAAAAAATATTTTCCAAAAAACTTCAAAATTTCAAAGGAAATAGAAGTCTAGCTAACTGAAAACAATAAGAAATGCATTTTCCTGCATTCAAAATCATATTTAGCATGTCTGGGATTGATCAAAAATATTTTCAATTTTTGCAAAAATCCAATGTACAGCACCGCAAAAATTTTTTTTTCGGCGATATTTTTTGCATATTTTGAACACTAATGATTGCAAAGCAACTGGGCAGGTGTAAAATGCATTTTAAAACACTTTTTTCATTCAAATGTTGAGACCATGGCTTGTAATTTCAATTTTTATATTTTTTTATTTGACCCCGACCAGAGTCGAGGGACATAAACTTCAAATAATATTTGCAACGGCCTTACCAAATAAAAAAAAATATGAAAAATCTGAAATTCTATAATCCATTAGTTTGTTTTAGACTTCAGAAAAATAATCATAAACAAAACATTTTTTCAGATGACTTTCTAACTTACAACATACAATGTTAGTTCTGCGAATGAAATGAAATTATGTAAATGATTTTCTTTAAGCCTTCATTTATCAATTGACGACAGCCTTATAATTTCTGGATGGATTTTCAATGTTATGTCACGAAATCTTTTAGTAATATTAGAATCCATCAAATAAAAAAATAAAATAAATCAAAATTAATCAGCGAGTTAAAGACTACAACATTTTAACCAGCAATTCGTTTTTTTTTAATTTGCTTATTTTCCTCAACTCTGACCAAAGTCGAGGGGGGGGGGGGGTGTTAAATAACAATTCAAAACATTTTTAAACAAGCCCAAACACGCTTAATATGATTTTCAATGCAGAAAAATGTATTTTACATTGTTTTCAGTTGATTAGACTTCTATTATCATGGAAATTTTGATGTTTTTAGGAAAAATATTTTTGCGCCCCCTTTTTTTTCAGACCAATTTTGAAGGAGGGGGGGGAATTATTTGCAACGGCCTTACAATTGGTTTCTTCAAACCAAAACCAAACCTTAAATGGCTTTTACTTTTCAATAATGCAATCTAGAACAAAAATGTAAAATACTTTTCGGTTGTAAATTTGATTTTAAAGTAGAACATTTTAATAACAAAGCCCAGTTGCCTTTTTTGGTCTTCTAAGGCTGGTACAAAATATTTTAAAAGCATTTGCCAAAAATAACAGAATTGAATAGCAACACCTTTCAAAATAAATGCTGAAAAGCTCTACTTTCATCACTTGTTTCGAAAAGTAACACTTTTCAACATTTTTTTTATTTATACGATTTATTGACGAAATACATGAAAATTTAACTTAAAATTCCACTCGAATTGAACTCGTTGCAAAACTTGATTTTGTCAGCACTCTTCGTATTTATCCAACTCGGTGAACCTCGTTGGATAAATGTAAGATTCGTGCTGAAAAAATCCTATTTTTGCAACTTGTTGCATTTTTGGAACATTGTGATTATCAAAATATCAACAATTTATAATAAAACATCGACACTGATAATGTAGTATTCTGAAGATGAAAATAATAAAAAATTGATTTTAAAATAATAAACAATTTTTTTAAATTTTAAATGACTACTCCGTAGGTTTGTTTCTTTCTCAATCCCAGCCAAGACCGCCACTGCCCTCCAGTAATCCTAAGGGGTGGTTTGAATTTTGACTTTCCGGAATCCGAGGTAAACCCGAGGCAACGTTTCCCCGGAACTCTGCCACCAGCCCGATGTGGAAGCCCATCGACGACCGACCGGACATCAATGACGGGCTGGGGCCAACTTGTTTCTGCCCAATTGAAAAATGAAAACTTTCAATGATTAAGCAAAATAGCTTTCGATTTTGCGCCTTTTTTCCCCCTGGTGAAAGAGGATGGGTGCGTGGGTGAGCAAGAGTTGGTCGTTTTTTTTTGTACGACTTCCTATGAGCCTTTAATTTACTTTCCTTTAGCATGTTTGCCCAATCACCTCTTTCTCGAACTGTTATATAACCTTCAAATACCGTTATCTAGAGTTAACCGGAACTAAAGTCTGATTTAAACAGTAGTATTTGAGCACATATAAGCTATTAAGAGTAAAATTTAAAGTTTTGAAAAGGCGTTCAAAGTTACCTCATGTGAAATTTGCTCGATGGCTTCGACGTACCCGTAGCCATGTAGTACCGGAATCGACACAAAGAAGGACTTCCCTGGCATGGCGTAGTAAAACTCCCATTAAGCTCTCTGGGAATACCGGACGGGCTCCCACTTGAAGCCCCACCCCAGATCGGCAACATTCCTCCAGCGCTAGGCTAGGCACATTCTGGTGAAGGAAATGGGCAAAAATAAATATTCAAATATTCAAAATAGCCCCTGAAGGATCAATTTTCCGACTGACTTTTCCGGAATACGATTTAACTTCTAACCTGATCGTTTGTAGGAGGGAGGACCATATACCAACAGATTTCGTGTGACCGGTGCTTCAGGGAGTGGGGAGAGCTTTTCAAATGTGGGGTGGGGAAATGACATGAACCAGGCCGTTTCCGAAAGTTTCAAAGAGAGGGCTTCCCCCAGCTCGCATGAGTCGACCGGAAACGCCTTCCGGGCATCATCGGGATATGGGACCGTTAAACGGATCGATATGAATTTTGGGGTACTTTTTCCAGCCACAAACCGCAAAAAAGCCCAAAACGGATCAGGAAAGCTGTCGTGTCATTAGGTTAGATGAGGTGAAAATCTGTTGTCAATATTCAAATTTGGCTTCCAAATGAATTTTGGCCCTCGGGGTAGATGATTTTATGATGGGGCCCGGTACTTCAACGCTCCATATATCCGTAACGGACACGTTTGGAGTTGTCCTTTTTTTCGTCCGTCCTGATATGACGAGATGTGGCAAATGGCAAAAGTCCCCATCAAGAAACAAACCACCGTAACGAGGTCAAATTGAGTGGACTACAAATTGACCACATTAATAAGGGGGATACGGTTCGGTGGGCTTTTGAATCGGTGATTGAAGAGGCTTTTGATAAGCGAGTGAAGTGATGTGAAGAGTTGATTGAGTGATTTTTTGTGATTCGATTTACTTTGTGTTTGCTCGTGCGTAAATTAATTTGATTTAGTTTTAAGATTGTCAAGTCTATCTTTCCTATTGAATCATAAATTTACTGAACTGAACATTCTTTACACATTTTACTGATTAACATCCAAATGACACATGATTGATGTAAGTGAACGTCTTTAATGGAATATCTATTAGTCAGTTTCCAACTCTGCAAATTATCAGAAGCTACGCCGAGTTATTCCTGCACGCTAATATCCTGCTTTAAACGAGCCACTTCAACGAGACTCGCAATATTTCACCCGGCTGCAAGTCATCCTCGTGGCAAAACGTGTACCAACTCTCTGTGTGCGTTTTATTGACGGAACCGTTCCACTGTTGCATACGAAATCAACTCCTGGCTGATTGGAACACTCACATCATGAATTGGATTTTCCCATGATTTAAAATTCATCATAACAACTCACTCATTTCACTTCTTCTGCGAACTTTTTAGCGAGTGGTTTTCTGGTGTTCTGCTTTCTGCGGAATAAACTTCAGGTGAATGAGTATCGCAAAAGCATGTGTTTTATTCATGCCACCAAATGCCACCCAATCATCAAGAGCCCCCTCCCTCCCCCTGTCAGAACATTGACGGAATCGATACATTAGCAGCCATCATCATCGGTGTTGCTCTCGAGTGGGCCTCAACCCGCGTGATGAATATTGAAATTCATATCGCATTTCAACCGCACCAACCAAATAACTCTCATGAATCCCAGAGAGCATCGATAATGCGCAACATGAGGAGGAGGAGCAGAGAAAAAATCACACACACACACACTTTCCGGAAACAGATGAGTAAATATTCCCTCGCGGCGAAACCCCTCATAATCTCGTTAGGCGCTTAATCCTTAAGTATTCCCTGGGATTTTTTGTGTGTTATATTTTGGTTTCAAAAATGAGGGTAAATTGTCTAGAGTTTATGTCATCTGGAAGATTGTCAAACCAAAACGTGGATATTCTCTGGGAATATATTGTTAAGGGGATATCACGTATCTTTGGCAGTATAGAGACATGGACTAGGTCCTTATTACGTTCGTAATAACATAAGTTACGGAAATTGCTTTCCGCATTATTGATCGACGCCACCAAAATCGTCAGCAAAGCCGACAAAGCTAAACTTCGTTTACCTCGCCGCGATTAAAGCAAGTAGCTCGATTAATGCTCAGTAAGCAAAACCTCATTACCTCATGTGTGAGGCTCTGGGGGACTTTTCGATTACAATAAAATCAGAACGTTTTAGGCAGTCAACCTCAACACTTAGGAATGATCAATTAAGAGAAAACCACCCTTTCATAATGGGACCTTTATAACTCATGTAAACAAATTATAACACTGACTACACTCCCTGCATTCTGGAGCTCGGTACAGATCTGCAAGGTTTTGATTTTTTTAAATCGTCCTCAGCAAGAACAAATGGTGTCTCGGGCGTTGCGACGCAAATCAAGCTCAAGCTTTGATGGCTGGCCATCAGAATGCTCACAATTTCAATACTTTGCATACCAAAACATGCGCAAGGATTTGGCCCACAGGTCAATGATGTTGAAAACAAACCAGCTCCTGTTACGTTCAATCAAGCTCATATTTGGGATTTGGGATCAGTACGTCCGCCGGAACCAGCCCCTAAATGCTCGCCAAAAAAACATTTTCTTACACTCTGATACACACTTTATTTAAGTTAAAACGTTTGAAAAATATCCGATACTAATTTCATGAAAATCGGGTTCATTTCCAAGGAGACTAAATGTCACTCGAGCAAATGCAGTTTTTTTAAACACTTAAAGTGTTAAAAATTAACAAAAACATAATATAAAAAACACAGTTTTTATTGTTTGAACTTTTGTATAAATTGTTTTGTCATTTTTTATGCAAAACTTCTTTAGACAAAGCGTTCTCAGGTTCCAATAGTTGCCCCATGAGTCCTCTGCAAGCTCTCGGTTGAATCGAGTAGATATCTGAATGGATAAATATGTTATTTGATTTTAAAATTGAACTATTTTTTCTCTGAAATGTCGATAACTTCCATAAGATTAAATAAATTGAGATGCTTAACTTTTTCAGATGCTTGCTGAATTTAAAAATTTTTGTTTTATTGTTTTTTATAACATTTTCGCATCGACTATAAAAAATCGTAAACAGGGAACAGCTATATTCTAGATTACTTTTTCAAAACAACCAATGCGCCATGGGTTTCCTATGTACGTAGGACCTTTTGAAGAAGTAAGCGAGTGTCGATTTTTTTTGTGAAACTACCTTCTACTAATTTTATTTCAAATGTTTTTTTTATTGAGATGCGAAGACAATTACACAAAAGATTATTTTATAACATTCAAAATCGAACGGAAACTATACAAATTTTCGCGTTTTTAAAAATTAGGTTAAATTTCTTGACACAGAAAAAAACTCATCACCAAAAAAAAACAAACTTTTAGATGCTGTATCTCACTAATCAGCAGTGCTGTATCTCAGCAATCAGCAAGTGGGATTTTTTTTCCAAGTATAACTTTTTCTGACAAATACTTATCATAACCTACATTTTTGCCCGAGACACCAAATCGATCAGAAAATCCCTTCTCAAATTACAGATTTTTTAATATTCTCATGTCCATTTTGTATGAACAGTTTGTAAAAAAGAATTGTTTGGAACTTTGTATGGAAAAAAATATGCAAAATGGCTTTTTTTTGATAAAGTTTCATCCAAATTCAAAATGCAAATAAGAAAATTAAAAAAAAATGATACAGAATTACTTTACACTTTTTTGCAACTTTTTGCAAAATATCCAAAAATATTCAAAGCATGATTAAATTAAACTACAGTAGAGACTCGATTATTTTTAAGTCCAAGATGGTGGCCAAAATGGCGGTGATGAAATATTGAAAAATAGTATTTTGTAATTCAATCGGCAATCAACTTTTCAAAGTTGAAAAGATTGGGTCGCAGAACTCGAATTTGATGTAAAGATTAAGAAAAAACAGTTTTTGTTCATGATTTGATTATTCGAAGTCCCATACAAAGCATGAGATATTCGAACTTCGGATAATTGAGTACAGTCCAAACTGCCGAAAATTGTACAAAAATTAAGGAACTAAATGTTTCCTTTCATTTTGACAACTTTAGGTTGTTCACTCTATAAATTAGAGAAAGGCACCAAACACCTAAAGGTGGATTAAGTAACGTTTTCTTTTAATTTTAACTGGAGAAAGTTGAGTTTACCGAATTATTGTGCCCTCAAAATGATTATCATTTTGATTAATTGATTGATTCACATTGTTTCATTTTCACAAAAATATCTTGGTTATGTAAAAGCTACATTGTTTTAATCATTAAATCTTAACAGCAACATTTTTTGTATATCAATACTGTTTTTCGACCGTTTGCTCCTATTATTACCAAATTTTATATACAAAACTACAAAAAAAAATTATTGACAGTGACAAAAATTAAAAAATTTCAAAGATGACATTAATAAGAAAGGAAATGATTTAAAATTTGCCAAAAGTGTTGATTTTCAAATTGAGAATATCCGACTTCATTAGAAAATTCGAGTTAGGACAGGTATTTAATATTATGTGGATCTTTGGTGTGTTCATTTTTAAGTAATAGTAATTTTATTTGGCAACGATATCCTGTAAGTTGGGACCTCAAACTTTATGCTTCTTCTTGAGTTGAGCCTGAAATTTTGTTGGTCGGTGTAATAATGCATTATTTTATTTCTAAAAGTTGGTTTGTGTATCTCGGCATATGAGCACAATTTAAGTAATTTTATCATAAAGTACGAAACTGATGTTGGTGACAAACAACCATACTTCGGTTACAGTCACCATAGTATAATAAACAAATTCTTAACTGATGTTGTGGCGATTAGCTGAAAAGTAGTGAATACTGTTCCAGGCAAATACAGGGCAAAGGAAAAAACAGTTTGCTGTCTTGCCGCTCGCTGGTAATATTTGTAAACCTTCGCCATTAACAAATCAAATATTGAAATCGATTTTTTGGGTCATTTTTTTCCTCACGACCAATTTCAGAACCGTTCACCTCGAACGATTCCCAAGAAACACACCCGGGCTGCATCCCGAGGACTAAGCCGCCTAGGCGGAACGAAAACCGTTCCTTCTTCCGTTCCGGCTAATTAGGATTTCAGCCCCTATGAGCTATGAGTGAGAGATTATTTCGGCTGACTTGCTGCTCGGTTTGATGTGCGTGTAAAATTCGTTTTTTCTATCCCTGCTAGTTGTATGCATGCATTTTTTGCCGAAACAGCAAGTAGCCGGGGTCCTCGTAACGATGCTAATGTTTTCGTCCTGGGTAAAAAGAGAAGAAGGACACGCGCAGCCCCGCACTGAGTGAGGTAGGAAAAGGACACTCTCGGGTGGTCCAGAATGATCGCCGAAAGCAGGCAGGCAGCAGGACACACTGAAAAGTGGCTTGTCCTTGTCGTCATGTCGAGGACGTTGATGGTGGGCAGGATCGCTGTCAACGCTGTCCAGCAGGACATCACAAGTGATTGAAGGACACACAACGGACGAGTCGCCGCAGGAAGATCTGGAATAGTTAACAAGGTGTAGGTTCGATTGGTTTCGCTTTGAGCGTATCGAACCGGGGATGATTTTGTAGGTTTTTTTTATTACTTCGGGAGGGATGAATGATGAAGCGATGATAGAGCATAAATTGTTAAATTTATTCATTTTGGGTTGATCTCTTGATGTTCTCATGAACTTTAAAATGTTAAAGCTGATTGTATATACATTTTAATATTTGTACTATAACTGAAACCCACTCAAAAAAGCTTGAGTCCATCGAATTGTTCTATATAATAAAATTGCCGAAATATTGGGAATAATCAAGCGGTAATTCTCCGCCAACCCACATGAAATCGTTAAAAGTTGCCCCGAACCCTCTTCGATTTCCATAAAACCTTGTTTAAAAGGGTAATTTTGGTCCCTGATCACGAATTCGAGGTGCATTTTTGATATCTTGTGACGGTGGGGGCTGTAAGACCATTTCCATTTTTCTGGATTTTTGCTAAGGCTGGTACAAATATTTTTAAAAGTTTTTGTCACCCCCCCCCCCTTCAAAATTGGCCCCAAAAATCAGGGGGCAAAAAAAATATTTTTACAACAAACTTCAAAATTTCAATGAAAAATCAAATGCAACCAGCTGAAATCAAATTAAAATACATTCTTCTGCGTTTAAAATCATTTTTAGCATGTTTGGGTTTATTAAAAAATCTAAAGATTATTGGAAAATTTTCGATGCAAATTTTTTTTTTTCGATACATTTTTTGTTTTTGTCAGATCTTAGATTTTTTGAAAACTAATGATTGCAAAACAACTGAACTAGTGTAAAATGCATTTTAAAACACTTTTTTCATTTAAATGTTAAGACTATGGCTTGTTATTTAAACATTTATATTTTTTATTTTTTTGGCCCCCCCCCCCCCTTGACCTCGGCCAGGGCCAAGGGACAAAAACTTTTTTAAATATTTGCATCGGCCTAAGACACATTTTCAATAATTTGTAGCTCAAACCCGTGAAGTGATAAAAATTAGGTGTCAAAAGGACTTTTATGTAAAAATGGATGCCCGATTTGAATTTCGAGAAACAGTAAGGGTACACAGCAAACAAGGAAGTTGTTGTCTTCTTATTCAAAAATTGTTAAACTTACGGACCCAATAATAATTTAATCATAAAAGTTAGAATTTTTGTTTTAAATTTCTATGAAAATAGTAGCTTAGGGGATGAATAAAAAATTAAAACCTTAATTCCCGTATTCTGAAGATACTAAAATGTCTGCATCAAAAATCTGGGTGCAAAAGGTCTGGTAGATGTGCATCGTTAAGAATAAATCGCTGTCATTTTCCGTTGGGACCATCCACAAACCACGTGGACACTGTTTTGGTAATCTCAACCCCCCCCCCCCTCGTGGACAATTGTTCATACAAAAACAATCTTTTTTGTATGGAGCATGGACAATCGCCATACCACCCCCCCCCCCCCCCCTAAAGTGTCCACGTGGTTTATGGATGGTCCCGTTACTTTCGAGAGCCATTATATTTTATGAGCAATTTAATGTACTTTTCGAATCTGCAATAACCACTGCAAAAAATTAAAACTGCAATTTAATGTACTTTTCGAATCTGTCAATAAGCATGTTTTCCTCACGAGTTATCAGAATTTCACGAAAACATTTTTTCAAGGATTAATGACTTCTACCATTTTTGACCAGTTTTTCGAAGTTTGATCCCATTAAACTCAATTGTGTGCTTATGAAAGTATTTTTTCGGAAATTTCAGGTAATTTTGTATGAAAATGAATCCTTAAACGTTTATTTCGCTTATGTATTGCTAGAATTAGAAGACTTTATTTATTTTTTTTAACTGCAGTATCCAGTTTATTTGACATTCAAGCAGTCCACGAGCCATAATAGAGGAATTCAAATACCGTAAACTGGGGTCAATCGGGACACATGGGGCAAATTGGGACAGCCGTTTTAACCATGTTGGAGCACAACATTTTGACTTTTCTGGTTGGTTTCGGTTAGAACAGACTCAGACCAACAAAATGTGTACATCCATTTCCAAATTTAAAAGCTTCAAGTGCTCTTAAAACTGGTGTCCCTATTCAGACTGTAGTTCCCGATTCTCCCCAGATTACGGTATTTATTTTATTAGACTGCACAGCAAAAAACATTTGAATTTCGGAAGGTGAAAAATTTCTTTTTCGATGTTATGTTATTTAAATTTATGCTAAATAATGAACACATGAAATGATGTAAATTTGCGATTATTTGTAAATATTACAAAGTTTTTGAACAAAAAAGGCCAAAATCCAATTCTTTTGTGCTCTTCTGTACTAACTAGATGAGAATCGCAGTAAGCTTAGTACAAGAGAGCAGATTGCCATCGATTTCTGGATGAAATATTCCTATCCTGTTTTATAAATGTATTTCAAAATATTCAAATTCACCCATTTTCCGTGTCTCGATTTAAATTTTTTTTGGATTATGTCATTTTTTGGGAAACTTAATGTACTTTTTGGATCTACATTGACCCGGAAGGGTCATCTTTTCATTTTGAACAAAAATTTTCATTTTAAAATTTCGTGTTTTTCTAACTTTGCAGGGTTATTTTTTAGAGTGTTATAATGTTCTACAAAATTGTAGATCAGATAATTACAAAAAAATTGATATATAAACATAAGAGGTTTACTAGTAAAAATCACGAGTTATCGTATTTTACGAAACATGTTGATCAAAAAACTTTAACCGATTTTGCTAAAAATTAGCACAGTTTCTTATTGTAACCTAAATAATTGAGCTTAACCCTTCTTCTTATTTAAAAACTTTGGATCAATAACTTTTATTATCATTTAATAAATTTAATGATAAGTATTTGAATTTAAACAATTTTACATAAAGATAATATTCGTTAATAAAATCCTCTAAATTAACTGAGTATGCAAAAAGCACCAAACCACATAAACTCTTAGATCGCTGTTTGCTGATGAAAAGTATGGCACACGACTTAGTGGAACAACCCAGCCCAATGTTTTCACAACCCGGGGGTGGACAATTCGTTCCGGGGGCTTTGATTTACTGCCATCTGCATTCGACAGGAGGGATCTCCTCCAGCATAAACGTGTGTGTTTGTGTCCAAAGTGCGAAGTGGACACACGACAAATCGTGCCAGGCCCCATAAAACCCCTGTTGACTTTATAATAATTCTCCCGAAACTCCACACTCTCCTCAACCCGGGGTAGATTCTCAAATCTTTCTCTCAATGGGCTGCATTGCGTTATGGACCGTTAAATCCGCATCGAACTGAGCAACGTCAACTCGGGGTGGGTGTGGACCTGGCAAAAGATCCTCAAACAGACCCAGCAGCAGCCGCAGCATGAACGCTCAAGGACGAGGACGGACCGATTTTCGAGGGGGGTCTTCCCCGGGTTTGTTAGGGGTAAACTTCAATGTCATGGTGCTACTGCCTGGGGTGTGTGGGGCTCGAGGTCGGGCCAGGATTTCTGGCCAAATTGCCTGTCATAAAACAAAGTCCCCGGGAGATGGCCTATTTGTACGCTGAAGGCCGGGGAGAAAAGGTTTGTGTCATTGATGGAAGGTCGACAAGCACAATTGCCTGAGACCGGTCGTTAATCGGAACATGTACCTGTTCGCACGTTAACGGAAGATGTGTGAGGTCTTTCTCTGGCTGGTTGTTGAAGGACAAAAGGTTTTGAATAATTTGAGGTCATGAATCGGACATTTGAGTCATGTACATGATTAGCAGATTTACAGCTTTTGTCACTTTCAAAATACGTCGAATTGAAAAGTCTTTCACAATTACGCATGGATTGAATAGATTGGATCTGTTTGAAGCAATTCTGACCTTGTTACTCCAACTCAATAAAACCTGTCCCCTGAATTATTCAAACGATCACCTTTCCAGCTGATAACAAGATTTATTTCTGCCATTGCCGCAAGCACCATTGAATTTTAATTATTCATTTCCCCCCTCAACAACGACGCTAACGTTAACGACTTGGGCCCAGATATTCTGGGGCACTCTCGGTACGTCCCTGGGCCCGACCACACCACACCACATTCAGTCGATTACGGTGAAAAGCCCTCGAACTTGACAAAATGCTAATATGTCCCACTCGAGGAAGATGAATATGCGGTCCCAAACTTTTCCTGTGTTGCCAGCCTCAAAGCCTCGAAGCCAGAATGACTTTCGAGTGCCATTTAGCCGGAAGGTAACTCCGGACCATCGGACCAGGGGACAAGTCACACACAAAAAAAGAAGAAGAAGTATTAATGGCATATTAATTTACATAGTCAAGTGTGTTTTGAATAATTGTCTTAATTGGTATCGTTCTTCAGTTCTTGGAGCGATTCGCAACATCCACAGTCAGTCAACCTTGCGCGAGGTGACTCGCCGTTAGTACCGTTGAACCGAGAGGATATTGTTTGCAGTTTGTACCGACTAGGTTCTAGTAGCACAGCTTGTTTGAAGAGTTTGTGGGTCCTCCGTACGTGCGTTTGTTCAAGAGGAATTTCGATGGCTGACAGTGGCAAAAGTTGTGAGGCAAGCATTAGTGCGAATGATTGGATAGGGGAGCAAGCCCAATTGTGAGGTGGTACGGTAACAAGCTATCAACAAACCATGAGGGTGTTTTAATAATTTGGGCCATCTTCATGCAATGTAAATTCAAATTAATAAGTTCAAAAGGACCACCTTGAAGCGACAACGCTTCCCTATGTCTAGCCACCAGACATCCAAAGCCCCCTTGGGGGGTGGTGGTGGAGCCCAAACCAAACCATCCAATTGGTAATCTTGTGTGTAATGGCGCACACGTCAGCCAGCGTCAGTACCAACGCACCAGCCAGCGATGATCAAAAAGCTCTCTCTCTCACTGGTACCAGAAGCAAAACAGAAGCCTGATGGGGGAGCGAGGATGTGTGTCAAGTGGCGCGTCTAGGTCTAGAGCATCGACGGCGTTGTTTGCACTTCTTGATGGAGTCTGACGGCGGCGGTCGATGCTCACTTCGGTTTGGGAAAACAATGGATTTCGCAGGTTGTTCAACTGGCTGGGCCAAGCTTCGTGGTTCTATTATGAGTGGAGTATTTTCGGCGATAAAAAGTATCCTTCATGCAAGGATAACAAGTGCAGTGATATACCACATACCACCTGATTTGTTGGAGATATTTCTTGAAGTACAGAATGAAAGTATCAAAGTGAAGCCGTCAATTGTTTTAAAGAAAACTGACCATCACTTTTAAATGAACTGTATTTAAATCAATTTTACGTGATGATGCCCTCGCGCTGCTTCCAATGACACATTTCAAAATGGTCGAGATCGCTGCGGCCAATTTTCGAGGTTAATGAGTATTGTCTGGCCCCGCCTAAACATTATTTTGATTAATTTTTAGTGGAAATCAACCCTTTTTACATCTCCCAAAATCATCAGATTTGCATATGGGTCATTCTCCACGAACTCACACAGCAGTTGCTCCAAACTCTTTTCGATTTTCGTGAAACTTTTGTCTAAGGGGTATATTTCATCCATAAAAAGTAAATAAAGTTCATTTCAATTCAATTCGAATCAAAAAATCATGAATCCATTTTTCGATATCTAGCGACGGTGGGGCGGTACGACTCCTATAATTTTTTGGATTTTTACTAAGACATGCTTTCGTTGATTTTGAGCTTGAAACCGTGAAGAGATAGAAATCTGGAGGGATTCGGCGTACTCAAATAGATTGAAATACTTTTAAAATCTCTGTTATTTCCAACTGATATAATTCGAGAGACTTTGCATTTAATGGGAAATAAAATGTAATTTTCGAGTCTGCAAGAGTCTGAAGCACATCTCTACGATTTCGCAAATCGACTTCTCTGTTCAGAAACTTTGTCCATGCATTCCCGATGTATAAAGAAGTCATTTTGATTCATTTGTTTCTTGATACAAGTCTCCATACAATTTTAGGGGTGCTCGTACAAAATGGTTATGCAAATGTATAAAATTCTGAATCTTAAGATCGACGTTTCAGAAAAAAATACTCCGAAAAATCCATCTTTTACTTATTTTCGAATTGGTATGATATCCAATAGGGGAATAAAAAATAAATATTTTAAGTCACAGGGTGATGGTGCAATTTCAGCTCTAGAAAGTTTGTGCTTTTTTGGAAAATATCGAAAATCTGGACAACAAAATCATTAAAAATCATTTTAAAAGCAAATTGGTGAACTAAAAATACACTTCGAAAAAAATCATTTGTGAAATGCTGACTTTTTATAATTTTCTCTCAAGAACTTTAAAAATTCAACAATTAATTGCTGAGATACAGCCTCACAAAGAATTCGAATCGATGAAAACGAATTTCTCTAAGTGTCACCTAATTAGCCTGTAATTTGCAACTGACAATATCTTGGAAACTGTTGGTCTGATTTTCAACGATAAATATGTAAACTTTTGTGAAGCTTTCAAATCTATTCTCTTAAATAAAATTCAAGTTGTTGGAATGTTATGCCTTAACAAAAAAATTAATTCACCTTAATTCATAATTAAGGCAATAAATTTTTTTCATTTGTTTTATTTTTTCAATAAACGTTTGAAACACTGGAAAACTCAGAAAAATGTCGCAAAAGTTTCAAATTTTAACATTTCAAATCGGACCAAAAGTTTCCGAGATAACTTCAGCTAAAAGTACAAGCTTTTTAATTGACAGAAAGAAATTTGTTTTCATCAATTAGAATTCTTTTTGTGGCTCAGCACTAATTGCCCGAGTGATAAAGTTCCATAGAGAAAATTATAGGAAATTATCTTTGCTTTTCAAAAATATTTTTTTCAGGGTTTTTTTTTCATCAAATAAGTATTTTTTTTAACTCAAAAACCCTAAAACCACCGAAAACTAACAGCAAAATGAGCTATAACTTGAAAACGGTACAATTGTTATGTATGTTTCGATTGCGAATTCCATTTCGCTTTAACCCTCTACTGCCCAAATTTTTTTTCCAGTGTTTAGAATGTCATTTTGAGCAACTTTTGTTTTTCTTGTTTTGTTTATTTTAATTTGCATTTATCTTGTTTATGTCTGTTTTTTGTAGTATTTTACCTATTCTACCATCTCCTATTATTACATTTTGCCTATCTAATTTTTTCATGTTTTTATAGCCACTTTTTCAATTTTTTGCTTGTTTTTCACATTTTCTGCTATAAAATGGCACCATTATCATTTAAATTGTAAATAAGTGCGTAGAGGCATAGTCTGGGACACTACAAAAATTACTGCATACTTTTTTTTACTTAAAATATAGGAAATGTTAGTTAAAAATATCGCCTAAGTTGACAACAAATAAAAATGACATTTTTTGAAAACATTGGCAAAGTCACATAAAACAAGTAAAGCTTCCAACCCATAAATTTTCTAAAATTTTAAGAGTTCTTCTTTCCAATGCTTTTAACAGATCAAAAATTGGTTGAAAATGGATTTTTGGCGATTTTTTCAAATCGAAGCTCGGGGTTGTGTTGTAGAGGGTTAAAAAATAATTTCAATGATTTGTTGTCTAGTTTTTAGCCTTGGCAAAAATTCACTTCGGATATTCGATCATATTTTTTTTGTTGTCTTTTTTTTATTGTCGAACTTCAGTGTGACCCCTGAACTACTCTGAAGAGATTCAGAATTTTCAAATGCAATATTGAATATTGAAAAATGCATTTTTTTTGTCGAGTAAGCAATCAATCATTTAAATTGGACAAAAATGGGGCGATTTTGGACTGTACTCAAAGTTTAATAGTTTGCAATAAAGGTATCAAATGATTCGAAATATTGCATGCATTTTCACTATTTTAGAGTTTTTTATACGAAAAACTTAAATTTTCACAAAATACCGTATTTTCTCGAAAACATTCAAATTTTTTGATTTCGCTATATGGGTAACAAACGATTCAAAATTTTGCATGTATTTTAAATGTTTTAGAGTTTTTTGAATGAAATACTCAAATTTTCACAAAATACCGTATTTTCCCGAAAATACAAAAAAAATATAGTTCGCAATATGTGTATCAAACGGTTCTAAATTTCAAATGTATTTTAACAGTTTTAAAGATTTTTGAATAAAATACTCAAATTTTCACATAATGATTCACAATATGGTTATCATAAGATTCCAAATTTTGCATATGTTTTAAGTGTTTTAGAGTTTTTTAAATGGAAAATCAGATAAATTTTCGCTACGTTGGATACCCATAATGCGAATTGTGAAAACAAAATTAGTATTTTCGAGAAAATTTTGGTATTTCTTTCGAAAAACTCTAAAACAATTCAAATACGCCCAAAATTTCAAATCGTTAGATTCAAACATTGCGAATTATAAAAATTTGAGTAATTTCGAGAAGATACGGTATTTTGGGAAAATTTGAGTATTTCATTCAAAACCAGTTAAAATACATGCAAAATTTTGAAATTTTTATATATTTTTATTGATTTTGGGTTTTTATATTGGAGTGTCAAAAAAGTAAATTTCGAATAAAAAACCTGGGTCTTACCATTGACAGTTTTCTTCGTATGTACTAAGAGCACGTTTTCGTAAGCTGATTTTACGTGTATTTGTACTTAATATGGTTCAAATTTAATTAGTTTTAGAGGTCGCTGTGGTACGTCCAGTTTTGTATGGGGAAATCTAGTAGAAGGTTTGGAGACCAGCAACATTTTTTTTCTGGAATGTGGTATATATTGAAATGAAACAAAATAAATGTTAGAATTTGATTTCAAATAACTTTGTCTAGAATTGTTAAACAAACTGATTTGATCGTTGAAAGTTTCAAACACATTTTTTATTCTGCAAGTCTTTTCAATCAACAGTGTTCTCGTATGCATGCGGATTTGGCTTATTTTTGACGAAGCTACTTAATTTTTCCCACCAAAAACTTCTTGAAACCAAGCATCAAAAACAAAAATCAAACCCAAATTGGTTATCCAGCAATCACAATCAATTTCTTTCCTTACCCAGTTTGTTCGCTTATCAAAAATCCATCGGCTAAACTTTTCAAATCAACCGCCATTCCTTCGTGGTTGGCGCCATATTTGATTATTTGTTTGGCAAGAGTTTCCTCGAGTGGTTTCCTCCGCCTTGTAACCCTGGGAAAACAAAATCCCTGGAACCCCGACCGGCGAGGTTTCTATTTGCGAGTGTCAACAGGACCAAAAATATGTTCAGTCAATAAAGGCTCTCGCTTGCTTGGAGGAGGCTGCGAACCTCACCATTGAGGCGGAAATATCAAAGGACCTCGGTCGCCTTTCACTCCTCAAGGATGTGTTTGGCTGTTTTTATTGAGTCCTGGAGAAAACGAGAAAGTGAGTCCTCTTTCCAAGGAGGAACTTAGAAAACGGGCAAAACAATAAAGGCAAACACAAACTTGGTGGAGCTTAAAATTTTTATAGACTTTTTATTTAGACGAATAAATAAATTTATTTACAAAGCAAACAAAGAAACAAACAGCAGAGTGGCGCAGGTTGAGCCAGGTCTGGGACGACCCGGGACAGAAACCTAACGCAAACGAATTCCAAGTGTCTCGATTCCGGAGAAAACGAAATCAAACCCGCCTTGGTGACTGTCCCGGGGCAAGTTTTTGCTGAGATTTGTCCCTTCTCGGGGAACCCGGGGAACTTTGCGCACACGAGTCCGGGTGGTTACGGTCCAGAGGAGAAATTGAATTGAAGAGTGGAGAAATAAAGTTTATGAAGATCATATTATGCAAACGAGAAGAAAACAATCAACACCATCAAAATTCAATCGGATGACGAGTTACGGCTGCGGAGACGGAGCTTGGTGTTTTGCGCCAGCATCAGAGAATGGGACGCAAGGAAAGGGTTTCTTCCACTTGAACGGTTCTCAATGGCCACTGTGAACAGTGGGGTTTGCCTTCGGTAGCCACCTACACGGAACGGACCTGGAGTTGGACTGTAAGCACTCTTTTGTAAAGATTTTTTTTTAATTTATAATAAGTCCGATGCAAATATTTTTCAAAGTTTTTTTTTCTCTCGGCTCAGGTCGGGGCCGAGGAAGGGTCAAAAAAATAAAAAATATAAAAATTGAAATAACAAGCCACATTCCTAACATTTGAATGCAAAAAGTGTTTCAAAATGCATTTTACACAAGTGCAGTAAATTTGGAATAATTAGTTTTCAAAAAAAGTAAAATTTGACAAAAACAAAAAAAATATGCGATTTTTTTTTTTGCAGTACTACACCCAACTGGCAGTCGCATGATTGTGATGCATGGCGGCATGAAATTGTATCAGAATTTGCATGAAATCTGTCCTCATGCATTTTTTGCGATAAAGGAGTATGACATTTTTGCCCGTTACCGACAATCATCGAATTACCGACGGATTTTTGGTTGTATTTCACAAAAAAAAACACTTAGCAGAACGAGGATTGAACCACCAACTTCTTGGTTGTTGATCCGACACGCTACCACCGCGCCATGGACGCTTGATGAAAAGTGAGTGAAAGAGCACCAACATATGCTTCTCTTTGGAGTGTTGCTCGGGGACGTGCCAGCATTATATGTGTTGGTGAGAACTGCACTGCCCATGTTCGCATAATTGTCCCATATGCAAAAACAGCAAGCTGAGAAAAACGCATTTGAAGTTTGTCCCACACATAAGGCTACGTGTTAAATTTTCGCGAACTAAATGGATTTCCTCCTGATTTCTAGAACAAAGTACTGGATGTTATAGGCTCTTTCGAAAGAGCAAACGATTTTGAACAAAACTGCATCAATAACTCAAAAACGATGAAAATGCATATGGGACATTTATGCGAACAGGGGCAGTGCAGATCGCTGAAATTTTTACACGCGGGCAAAAATGATCTACGGGCTTGCTGCAAAAAATGTTATAAAATATGACATTTTCTGCAGCGAATCCAATATTGCAGATTTTGAGATATATTTTTCCTTTGGGTGTACACATCGAAATTTTTTCAAAAAATCCAAAGATGATTAAATCTATCCAAACATGCTAAAAATTATTTTAAGCGCAGGAGAATGCATTTTAAATCAATTTCAGCTGATTTCACTAAAATTTTCATTGAAATTTTGATGTTTTTTTTTTTTTTTTTTTTTGAATGGGGAGGGGTGACAAAAACTTAAAATATAATTTGTAGCAGCCAGAATTATGATAAATCTTCCTGATTTTTTTTAAATCACGCCATTCCTAAAATTACCTGAAATTATTGAAAATAATATTTCAAGCTGTTATACTCTTCATTTTCAGATTTGTGTAAATGTGTAACTGTTTTGAAAATTATATAAATGTGATCTTAGCAGAATTCTCACGGCTGAATCCCGCAATAATTTTGCTTCAAATTATCAAAATATTGGACTATCGACTCTCTTAATTTATTAAAAATGCCTTTTATTGGAATTATTCGAAAAGATTTATAGAAATAAAACTTATACCATTCATATGAGCTTTGAGAATTATTAGTTCAATTTCTCTAATTTTCCACATTTGGCAAAGAGCTGTTATTGGGTTTGCTATATTATTTTATGATGTTTAAGATGAATTTTGCAAATTTAAATTTTTGGTTGCTTGATGATTGTTAAAATCGTCGCTTTTTTATCATTAATCACTTTTTTATCATTATTTACGGCATAATCTTTTAAGTAATTATCCAGCTTCTAAAAAACAACACATTTTGTTAATATTCTTGAGAACAACAACAATTTTTGCTTAAATAATTTGACGATTGAAAGCAATGATATTCTAAAATACAAGAATTTGGAATTACTGTCTATGAAAACCAAAATAATTTTGAAAATGAATCATGTTATTTTTACCATTTCTATTTCAACCACATTCAAAATGCTTTCAACAATAAAGTCTGCAAAATTACTGTGAAATATTTATCGACCAAGAGAACCGTACAAATAAAAAACTCCAAGGTTCAAGTTGAGTTCAAGTCTTAAAGTTTTTGGGAAGCTTAAACATTTCTTGAAAATACTTCTTCGCCGTCGTGCTAACTTGTCGTACGTGCATTTTAGACCAAATTGAGTTAAGTACGACATTTTGTGCAGCTCACAATGCCTCACCGTTTGACCATCACAGATCCCCAAAACTCGACTTCAATCCTGAAATATTCAATAAAAACCAAAAAAGTTCCATGTATTTTTGTCACTTTTTATATGAAAGAAGTTTCAATCTTGTCGTGCTATCTTGACACAGCCTGAAAATTGATGTAAGTGCGGCAATTGGCCAAAGGGATTTCAGGTCAGAACGCGTTTGACACAGGAACGAGCTAGACTACCGTAAACCTTTTTAATTATAACTCCGGACTCCAGCAACCAAATTCAACCAAACTTCGGGGCAATGCATAGAATGGTCAACCAAACAAAACGTGTTTGTTATTGTTTACATTGCGTGCTCTCGTTTTTGTTTATTCAAGGTCAAACATTAAAACGCGTTTTTCTCGAAACGTCAAAAAGCAACTTATGAAATGATAGCACAACAGCGTCGACTTTTTGAAGGAATCCTCTCAAGAAAAATATAAATGTTGAAATAATTTCCTACAATTTTCACTCTGAAACTTTCATAATCGTATAATAAGTTTCTGAGATACAGAATCACATAGAATTCGAATTGATGAAAATGAGCTTCTCAATATGACCTTATTAGTATGTAATTTTAATAATAAATAATTTTTAATCAACGATACTTCGAAAACATTAATAAAATTTTTCGATGTTTTCATTTAAAATTGTTCTAAAAATTTACAATTTGTACTAAGACCGTTGCAAATATTTTTTAAAGTTTATGTCGCCCCCCCCTCCAAATTCCGTTCGAAAAATCAGGGGGCAACATTTTTTTTTAACTTAAAAATTTCAAAGGGAATAGAAGTCTGAAAACAATTAGAAATGCATTTTCCTGCATTTCAAATCATATTTAGCATGTCTGGGATTGATCAACAATATTTTAAATTTTTGTGGAATTCCAATGTACATCACCGCAAAAAGTTTTTTTTCGGCGAAAATAAAAATCTCTTCAATACCGGCTATTTTGAAAAATAATGATTGCAAAACAACTGGGCAGGTGTAAAATGCACTTTAAAACACTTTTTTCATTCAAATGTTGAGACCACGGCTTGTTATTTATATTTTTATTTATTTTTTAAAGTAAAATAAAAAATCCATTTTTTTCTAGTTTCTTCCAAAAAGTCCTAATCACAGACTAAAACTTTGCCAAAAACACCAAATCGATCAGAAAATTCCTTTTCAAGATACAGAATTTCAAACATTTACAAACCCAGCCCCGAAAATTTTATAGAGACTTGCATGAAAAAAAATAATAATAAATGTACAACTCGTGATGAACAAATCTTTATTTGTTATCAGTATTGAAACTAACTTCAACTATTTCTTGAACGAATAATCATAATTTTAATTTTGAAATTAATTACACAAAAAATAAAAGTAACCAGCAGGGAACTCTGTTAAAATCTGTATAATGATGTTTTGGATAATTACAAGAATTCGTATGTGTATACACTACTAACACAGTATTTAATATTTTATGTAGAGAAAATACTTTTTTATTCAGTCAATTTGCGGAAAAAAAAACAATTTCAGAAGTTCTTGAGATTGTTCATATACCGCTCTCTTTAGCTCACTTGATGGGAAAACCAGCAAGCTTAGCAACTTTGGAATCTTCTCAGTTAGTATGTCCACTTTTTATAAAAATACAAAAAAAAAAATTGGAAGGTCACATTTCTGATATAGAATCACCAGAAATCCCATAGTGCATCGCTTGCCTTCCGCGTTGGTGAAACACCTTGATGATGTTAGAATTTGTTTTGATAAACGTCTCACTTTCCAACCCCTCCTCATCTATCTCTCTTCTACCAAGTGGCCACTAGTTAGTAAATTATTTCTTCGTTTCATTGTTTATTTTCGATTCAGTTGCCCCTCACTGCTGGTGCTGAAGTTGTTTTCCTTGGACAGCCACCGTCAGTGGAACTCACTTGGAGGGACCCAGAGTCTTGGTCCAACGTCATCCAACTCAAGAAGCTGCATTATGCATTGTTTTTAGAAGACACGAGAGAGCCCCCTTGGACAGGGAAGTGGGTGCAGACCAATATTTTTATCTCGCCCAGTCAGTGCCTACATTATTGTGAATTATTTAAACGATGAGGTGTTTGGCTATCGATCCGGTATCGATGATTGTGTGAGATTGTCAGTCGTTCAGTTGGAATAATATTTTAGATCTGCAACAATGTATTCAGGAATAGCATTCAAGATGTTGCAATCATATCTCTCCTAACTTCAACATTTTAAACTTTTAAAAGTGACAAAACGCTCTAAATGCCATTGCTATCCTCAAACTCTGTTTCCAGACCCTTTGTAGACATTCGTAGTGTCCCCCAGGGCAGAGCGCGCGTTCTTTCCTGGGTGTTGAAAATCCAGCAAGTAAACTCAAACACAATTTTTCGAATCAATATTTGACGAGGATGTGGCGCTCTGCTGCCTTCTTCGTCGAAGCTTTGGTTCTAGTTCTGCTGCCGGTGATAATAACTTCAAGAAGGCCAACGCGACGAGGCAAGTGGCCAACTTCCGGCGCCAGCAAGTGGACAATTCACACATCTGCTGGAGGAGTTTTTTTTTCTGCCAAAAAGAACAAAAAAACGGAAAAGCACACTGCATGTATAATAAAAAGTGCAAACAAAAGCTGGAGGCAAACTTGACTGAGCAGAGCTTTTTCCCGAACCACGTGGCCAACCAGGGACAGGATGACAGTCAATAAAACGCAGAACTCAACTTCCTGTTCCCGCAGTTTCGGGGTCCACGCCGAGATGGTGTCGGCGGCATGAAATGATTCCGAACGCAAACAAACCAACTCTCAAGGATGTGCCGTCAGGATTCTGCTTCAAGTGGAAAAGAAGAGTAATTTTCCGCCTTCTCGCCAACTTCTTTGTGTTTTTTTTTCTCCCTTCAGCACTCTGTATTTAACTTGCTTTAAAACTTCTATCTCCATCAGCTGGCGCAATGTTTGACGTTCTGAAACTGAAACTTTCTTTCTTCAACACTCTGAAAAAAGGAACCGCCCTTCGTCGCAGTTTAAATTCCAGTTGGCTGCAATGTGGCGCTTCCTTTCGCCTGAAATTGATTTCCTCCTGCAAAATTGGATGCAATTGGATCCGGCGAGGGTTAAAATGATTCCATTTTCGGTTCGAATTGCACCTTGCAGAAAAATGATTCCCGCCATTTGAACGTTGAATATAGTCTGTTGTTATAAGAACATTAAAAGTTGTTCTTAAAAGATGAATTTCTATCATTCATGATTTAGTTTTTTCAAAGTATATAGTTGAAACTTAACAAAACAAAATCTTTTAAGAATAAAAATATGGAAGCTACAATTGCGTAATTCGGTAAAAATAAGGCCTTATGTTTATCATTAAAATGCCGTCATGCCAGTCACACTAATCATTTACTAATTATTCAGTTGGGAAATCACCAATTGGTCCTGATTGAATTCGTGTGGGAGGTGCAACAACATTTTTAAAATATTTATATAAATATTCCAAAACACAACATACTTTAATCTTGTTTTTAATCTTACTTGTTTTGTAAATTATCAAAAATTAAAATAAACAACTGAATCAATGAATTGGACAAAACATCCGAAATCAAAGAATGCAAAATATTTTCAAATTAAATATCAAATATATCTATATTTTTTAAGTCTTGCTAAACAAATAATCGGCATTTAAGCCGTTTCAAAATTTGTTCAAAAATGCTTAATTTATAAATCACCATAGAAAAATGCATTTTACATTAATTCCAGTTGATTGAACTTATATTTCCAACTATTTTTTTTTTAAAGCAAAACCTGCCCCTTGAGAATACAGGTCAATTTTCCAAAATCGCAAAAAAAAATATTGTTCGAAAATATTAAAACTAACTTATACCATTAACATGGAAACCGTAAATTTGAGCTATTTTCGAGCACTAATTTAATATGGCGTAAAGTCACACAAAATGCTTTATGCATCACTACAATCAATGAATTTATAAAAATATTATATTTTTATGATTCAAAAATATTCAAAATAAGTAAAAAGATTAAAAAACATTATTTAATGAAAAACACTTAAAAAGCATTATACAACGTAGGGCATCCAATTTTCCCGGGTTTTGAATGTTCTAGGAAACGGGAAAAATATATTTATAGAACTCCGAGAATATTTTTAAAACAGTCTTAAAATCCATGTTTCCATTATATTTGTTTTGTTTTTGAGAAAATCATAAAATATAAAGTTCAAGGACAGCCGTTTTTAGATAGCTTGAAATATAGTTAAAGTGGATATTTTTCTTTGTTGAGCTTCGGATTGTAAATTAACCAGAATTTTTAATTCAATCTGATGGCTTTAACAGCTGTTCCGGTTTTTGAGGAAAATTTATAAAATATGATATTTTTTAAAATTTCAAATTATTGTAAATTTGCCATATATAGCATTCATCAAAATAAAATAAAATATCAAAGAAAAAAATCAAAGCTGAAACGATTTTTCTAAGTTAGCTAAATTAATGCTGGTTTATGGTGGATGATAAATTTAAAGCTATTCAATTCTTTTAGATTACTAAGTATTTAAATGTTATTTTTTTCTCAACCAAATCTGCATTCCCAGAACAATTTTTTTTTTCTTCAGAATTCCTGGTTTTCGACAAAACCCGGGATTTTGACCCAGAAATTCCTGAAATGGACGCACTAATGCAGTGTATACAGAATAATTTACTATCGATTTAACAAGATTTTGACAATGGAAGTTTCCATTTGTGTAAACATTTTTTTGGCTCCTGATATTTTGATATTTCAGGGAAATTTTTAATTACCGTATGCAGTAGCCTAAAAGCCTTAGTCAAATTCTGAAGAATTACGAAATCCAAAACTTCTTAATATCAACGCAAAATTCAAATTTAAAGACCCCAAATTAGTCAATTGATTTTCCATCACCACCACCATATTGCCTGCCTGGAAAACATATTTCCAATTGATTTGAGAGTAGAGCTATTCTCTACGAAATCGGTCTTTTTTCTTTAATTTTAATTTTTGTATTTTTTAATCCGACTGAAACTTTTTTGGTGCCTTCGGTATGCCCAAAGAAGCCATTTTGCATCATTAGTTTGTCCATATAATTTTCCATACAAATTTGGCAGCTGTCCATACAAAAATGATGTATGAAAATTCAAAAATCAGTATCTTTTGAAGGAAATTTTTGATCGATTTGGTACTACACTGGAAAAAAATAATACACGGTAAAAAAAATTTGGTGATTTTTTTATTTAACTTTTTATTACTAAAACTTGATTTACAAAAAAACACTATTTTTATTTTTTTTATTTTTTTTATATGTTTTAGAAGACATAAAATTCCAACTTTTCAGAAATTTCCAGGTTGTGCAAAAAATCATTGACCGATTTATGAATTTTTTAATCAATACTGATTTTTCAAAAATAATCGAAATTTTGGTCGTAAAAATTTTTCAACATCATTTTTTGATGTAAAATCAAATTTGCAATAAAAAATAACTTAAGTGAAATTTTGATAAAGTGCACCGTTTTCAAGTTATAGCCATATTTAAGTGACTTTTTTGAAAATAGTCGCAGTTTTTCATTTTTTTAAATTAGTGCACATGTTTGCCCAGTTTTGAAAAAAATAATTTTGAAAATCTGAGAAAATTCTCTATATTTTGCTTATTCGGACTTTGTTGATACGACCTTTAGTTGCTGAGATATTGCAATGCAAAGGTTTAAAAACAGGAAAATTGATGTTTTCTAAGTTTCACCCAAACAACCCACCATTTTTTAACGTCAATATCTTAGCAACTAATGGTCAGATTTTCAATGTTAATATATGAAACAATTGTGAAATTTTCCGATCTTTTCGAAAAAAATATTTTCGGAATTTTCAAATCAAGACAAGACAAGACAAATCAAGAACATTTTAAAAGGGCGTAATATTGAATGTTTGGCCTTTTTGAAATGTTAGTTTTGATTTGAAAATTCCGAAAATATTTTTTTCGAAAAGATCGGAAAATTTCACAATTGTTTCATATATTAACATTGAAAATCTGACCATTAGTTGCTAAGATATTGAAGATAGAAAATGGTGAAAATTTTGATGTCCTCTAAAACATATCAAAAAATAAAAAAAATTAAAAATCGTGTTTTTTTGTAAATCAAGTTTTAGTGACAAAAAGTTAAATAAAAAAATCACCAAATTTTTTTTACCGTTTATTATTTTTTCCAGTGTAGTCCGTATCCATACCTACAACTTTGCCGAAGACACCAAAATCGATCAAAAAATTCCTTCAAATGATACAGATTTTTGAATTTTCATACATCATTTTTGCATGGACAGCTGCCAAATTTGTATGGAAAATTATATGGGGGTAATTCTCTACCAACTCACACGAAATCGGGAAAAGTTGCCCCGACCCCTCTTCGATTTGCGTGAAACTTTGTCCTAAGGGGTAACTTTTGTTCCTGATCACGAATCCGAGGTCCGTTTTTTGATATCTCGTGACGGAGGGGCGGTACGACCCCTTCCATTTTTGAACATGCGAAAAAAGAGGTGTTTTTCAATAATTTGCAGCCTGAAACGGTGATGAGATAGAAATTTGGTGTCAACGGGACTTTTATGTAAAATTAGACGCCCGATTTGATGGCGTACTCAGAATTCCGAAAAAACGTATTTTTCATCGAAAAAAACACTAAAAAAGTTTTAAAAATTCTCCCATTTTCCGTTACTCGACTGTATAAAATTTTGGAACATGTCATTTTATGGGAAATTTAATGTTCTTTTCGAATCTACATTGACCCAGAAGGGTCATTTTTTCATTTAGAATAAAAATTTTCATTTTAAAATTTCGTGTTTTTTCTAACTTTGAAGGGTTATTTTTTAGAGTGTTATAATGATCTACAAAGTTGTAGAGCAGACAATTACAAAAAATTTGATATGTAGACATAAGGGGTTTGCCTATAAACATCACGAGTTATCGCGATTTTACGAAAAAAAGTTTTGAAAAAGTTACTCTTTGCGTTTCTCTTTGTTTCGTCGTCCGGGTCTGTCGCGGGTGACCATGAACGGCCATGATCGATGACGACCAACTTTTTCAATATTTTTTTTCGTAAAATCGCGATAACTCGTGATGTTTATGAGCAAACCCCTTATGTCTATATATCAAAATTTTTGTAATTGTCTGCTCTACAACTTTGTAGAACATTATAACACTCTAAAAAATAACCCTTCAAAGTTAAAAAAACACGAAATTTTAAAATGAAAATTTTTATTCTAAATGAAAAAATGACCCTTCTGGGTCAATGTAGATTCGAAAAGTACATTAAATTTCCCATAAAATGACATGTTCCAAAATTTTATACAGTCGAGTAACGGAAAATGGGAGAATTTTTAAAACTTTTTTAGTGTTTTTTTCGATGAAAAATACGTTTTTTCGGAATTCTGATTACGCCATCAAATTGGGCGTCTAATTTTACATAAAAGTCCCTTTGACACCAAATTTCTATCTCATCACCGTTTCAGGATGCAAATTGTTGAAAAACACCTCTTTTTTCGCATGTTCAAAAATGGAAGGGGTCGTACCGCCCCTCCGTCACGAGATATCAAAAAACGGACCTCGGATTCGTGATCAGGAACAAAAGTTACCCCTTAGGACAAAGTTTCACGCAAATCGAAGAGGGGTCGGGGCAACTGCTGTGTGAGTTGGCGGAGAATTACCCATGGACAAACTAATGATGCAAAATGGCTTCTTTGGGCATACCGAAGGCACCAAAAAAGTTTCAGTCGGATTAAAAAATACAAAAAAAAATCGAATGACCGAAATCCTAGAGAACTGCTCAGTATATTTTGGTTTGTATGTCAGCTCAACAAAACAAAAAACCACCGGGAAGTTTGTGATTCAATTATGGTTATGATTGCGATGACTTCGGATATGCGAATTTGAATTTGTATAAATGATGGAAAAATTATAGACAATTTTTCAAAATAATCATATTTTTTCTTTTTTTCGAGAATAAAAGATTATAATAAAACCTTATTTCTCTCTGAAAAAAAAAAAATACTTTCGTCAGCAGACAACAAAAAACCGTTTGCTGATTAACAATTTATAGTTATATTTATGAAGTAACTAAATTGAAATGCTCTGAAAAATACTTATGAAACTGTGTTCTAGAATTTCCCTTGTTTACTGTATTTGAACATCTATTACAAGAAATGCTTTGGATTTTCTATAATCAGTTGAAAATAAAACATGATCCCAAAGCAAATAAGCCATGCTTTTCCATCTTAATCCTTCAAATGAAATATTACTTCCAGCTTAACCCAATAACACCCAGGATTTCACAACGCATATTTGCACCTGATATCTCACCCGAACATTTCCCACTCCAAATATTTGATTTTTCATCCAGTTTTACAGATTCAATACCATCCTCATCAGAAGGACCAACCGAAACTCGAAATACACTCACAGGCTCTGATTTTGGGAAGCCTTCTCGGCCGAGCTCGACCAGTAAGCCAACAGTATCTCCTCCCGGGAAATCAGGTGATTTTTGAACAAACATGAAAATATGATTTCTGTGAATACACACATCAAGCCGTGTGCTACTGTTGGGGTGGGCGAATTTGAACTTTTATTTAACTTTTTCTGACTCAACTTAGCAAATGTGTAGATTTTGACCACAGCTTAAGCTTTCCATGTCCGCGCACTGTGTATCATAATCTGGAAAAATGGTGCAATTACACGTGGCACGAGTTCACAACTAGCAAACAGCACGCGCTCTGCCCCCTTTCGTGACAATCTGCAATTAGTTTCCCGAAACATTATTCGATAACGGGCCCGTGATGAATCAGCTTGTGGAAGGTGTGCCTGAAATTAATTTTCCTTGGAAATTTATCGGTATTTTTAGCATTTGAAGTACTCTTTTGATTGAAAATGAAAACGTTCTAAAAATTAATTAAGTTATTTTTGTACCTTGTCCAAAGAATTCCAAAAATAAAAACAAAATTTACCCAACTTAACGGTGCAAACTTTGGTACAACGCTACCAAAAGAGGACTCTATCCAGCAGACCCTCCTGAAGTCCTGGCTGAAGAGTCAACTCCATGGCTTGATTACGAAATCACGTGGCCATCGGTGGTGGCCGCAGAATTTGCCACGCCTGCTGCTGCTTGTTAGCTTTGCTCTTGCCGTGAGTTTGCCATTCGATAGCACACACACATACACGTAATTAATTGATCCAGATTAAGTTGTATAAGCGTTCGCGTTTTCATTGAAAGTGGTGCGTGTGATTCCTCCCAAGGGTAAAGGGAGAGGATGTTCAAATGTTTTTGTAGAGCTGTAATGAAAAAAATATATTTAAGTACTTTGGGTAAATAGACAACAATTTCCAAAAAGGCTTTTTTTTTCATCAGAAATATTATTGAGCCATGATGGCTGTTGTGATTAACTAACAAAGTTTTCTGAAAAGAGGTTGCTTATGAAAATACAAACAATTTAAAGAAATATACAAGGAAAAAACATTTTCAAAGAATGAAAGTGAAAAAAAAAAACAAAAAAAAATACAAAAAGGGATAAATCACAAATCTCATTTAGAGAATTAAGTCGAAAATTGCCACCTATTCTGCATATTATTCTGATGAAAAATCCTTTCGATGAGAAATCAAGCTAACTTTTCATTCTAGAAAAGAACAACCCAATTACCTGGCGTTGATTAATAGTTGACCATCATGGCTCTCACCGAATCGTTAGCGCCGGTCAAGTGAACCCTCGTTAGGAAATGACTTACTCACTAGCTAATGAGGTGACCGTTTTAATGAAATTCAACACATTCTAGCTCAGTTTGTAACTTCCTTCGATGACCATATAACTTTTCTCTAATTTACAATGTTTACAGAATTTCACGCTTAGAAAACTAGCTCTCTATTCAGCGGTGAAGCCAGAATCCCTTCATCCAGTTGATGGTTTCACCTGCCCAAATGAATTAATAATTTCTGTTTGCGTAACGAAGGCACATATGTTTGCGTAACCTAACCTAGATCTAATCACCGACTGAGATATGCATACGGTTACGAGATCCAATGCAAATCCTACACCGGGGAGACGACGACCAAGTTGCAATCATTACGTCGTTCTAGAGCCTACGATGATGGAGAGCAGCTCATTCTCGATGCAGATTGGTGGCGTCTAATCTTTATGCATCGGTTCGGCAAGAATGTTCTCCAGACAAACAAGTATTCCCCCCCCCCTTTTGCTGAGAGAAACTGTTGTTTACGCCATCTAGTTTATCTCTAACGAATGCTAATGCTCGGTGCAGTTACATTGTTGGATTGAGCTATGAGATGAATTCGACTCCCACGGTTTGAAGGTTGAACTGTTTTATTTTTTACGACACTGGAATGATATAAAATATGGGTTCTCACACCTCCGATGAGGGATTCGATTTAAACGCAATAAATATCAAATCAATCAATTACGATTGAATACCATCCTTTGTTCTGACCACCTATGTGATCTTAATGGATGTTAAAATGTAATTATTACGATCAATAAAGTTTGATCCAATGTCGTTAATTTTGTTAAATCCATAAAAATCAAATGGTTAATCGCAAAGAAACCGACTTTGGTCGGATCAACACCAAAATTGAAGTGGGGGCTCGCTGATTGAAATAATTAGACTAATATTTTTGGTATTTGACTACTAGAATGACCTACGCCGAGATAGGGTGGTCCGGTAATTGTCAATTTTTGTCGATTTTAGCGAAAATCCTTTTTTTTTTCAAAAAGTCATAACTACGCTCCTTTTTCCGATTTTAGCTATTTTGAACGCAAATGGAAGGTAGTTAGTTTGGCCCCAAAACAGCAATCAATTTTCTTGTTTTTAAATCTTTTCATGGCAATATCCTAGGCAATATCTCAGCAACTAAAGGTCGTATCAACAAAGTTCAAAAATATAGAGAATTTTCTCAACTTTTCAAAAATATTTTTTCATTAGTAGGCAAACATGGGGATTAATTTTTAAAAATGAATAACTGAAACTAT
This sequence comes from Culex pipiens pallens, assembly GCF_016801865.2. NCBI lineage: Eukaryota > Metazoa > Arthropoda > Insecta > Diptera > Culicidae > Culex > Culex pipiens. The sequence goes on along the minus strand of NC_068938.1, from coordinate 139,256,558 downwards.
TTCCAATAAAGTTACCTAAAAATGAAAACGAATTGAAAACGATAAATTTTATCAAAATTTCACTAAAGTACTTTTAGATAGCAAATTGAGAATAACATCGAAAAATAAATTTGAAACATTTTTGCAACCAATATTTCTATTATTTGAAAAAAAAAAACAGTATTGATGAAAAAATTCATAACTCGGTCAAAGATTTTTTGCCCGTTCTGGAAATTTCGGGAAAGTTGGCATTTGATTTCCCAACAAAATCAACAATCTACACATTTGCAAATCAAGATTTAGTGACAGCAAGTGAAATTGAAAATCACCAATAAAAAATTACCATGTATAATTTTTTTTCATTTTAGTCCTGATCCAGACCTACAACTTTTCCGAAGACACCAAATCGATCAAAAAATTCCTTTAAAAGATACAGATTTTTGAATTTTCATGCATCATTTTTGAATGGACAGCTGCCAAATTTGTATGGAAAGTTATATGGACAAACTAATGATGAAAAATTGCTTCTTTGGGCATACCAAAGGCACCAAAACAGTTTCAGACTGATTAAAAATTACAAAAAAATCGAATGACCTAAATCTCAGAGAATAGCTCTATTGCAAAATTTTGTGCAAGAGGGTTTAACTCTCCTGAATAGCAGGATGTATTTAGATAATTCGTGTTCATATTACTCTTGACCGTCTACTGTGGGTGAATAACGGTTACGAAATTTTCATATCCTTTGATCATTAAAAGCTAAGCAAAATTTTTATAAGTAATATAAATCTCTTGAAAAGGCAATTTTTATAACAATATGCTATGTATTTAAAGAAAAAATCAAAACCCCAAGCCAAGATGAGGCTATAAATTAAATTTTCATTACAATAAAGCATTTTTTTTCATTTGTTTATTAAAGATCAACTTTTTGCTTGGAAACGGCCTCAAAAATATTGAATTTTAAATGACATTGGGCCTTGTTGACAGTCTTAACGTACTCCATGAGATAAATAACTGCAAAAACTAACATAATCCATCTATGTGGTTGGTGCCTACTTCATTCTTTACCAACAATTGGTGATGCGATGGGTTTGGACACGCATTTCATCTGGTTTTTCTTAAAATCCGCAATAATAAAGAAGACAAATATCACTTAAACTCGAGACAGGGTTACCAGGTCTCTAATGGTTTTCACTCGTTGTAAAGGTCATTTGATTATCTAACCAATAATGGGTTGAATAATGGATTTGGACATAGTTTAAATACATTTAAGTGAGATCCGGCTTCAAAAAAGTATCAAAAAGTATCATAACTTGAGACAGCGTTGCCAGATTTTCAATGTTTTGGACTCGTTGGAAAAGTTTTTTGATAAACTTACCAACGATGTATAACATGTATGGCATTTGAGTCGATTATCGGTCTTTTATCTAACATCCGGATAAATACAAAAACACATTTTTATACATAACTTTTGAACTACCTATCGAAACTTTGTAAAAATCAATAGGTACGTATTGAACTTTAACGGTGCACATCAACCAGAACTTTTGCACCCAGATTTTTGCTACAGACATTTTAGTATCTTCAAAATTACGGATACTATCGAAATATTTTTTTATTCATCTCCTAAAGTACTGTTCACAAAGTAATTAAAAACAAAGTTTGACTAATTTAACAATCCCGTTGTTGCAGGATTGGGTCCGTAAGTTTGACAATGTTGGAATAAGAAGACAAAAACTTCCTTCGTTGCTGTGCACCCTTAAACCAAATGAAATGCAACTATTTTGACCAAAATCGGTTCAGCCAAACCTGAGAAAACTTAATGAGAATTTTGGTCACATACACACACATTTGTTTAGTTTTCGATTCTAAGTTGATAGGTATACTCAAAGGTGAACGAGCATTCTGAGAAGAGTTTATTTTTCGAGCAGGATTGTAGCCTTACCTTTGTGAGAAAGGCAAAATAAACGATAAACAAATGTATTTCAAATACCGTCAGTCGGGTAGACATTGGGTTAAAGTATTTTTTGATGGATTTTGCAATTTCTCGATTTCAAATCAATTCAACTTAATTTGGTTAAAAAGGTTGCATTGAGGACATCTTGCAGAAACTCAACTGAAATCATCACGTTGCTGGAACAAATCATGCGAGTTTGACAGCTGTTAGAAGTTAAGGTACGTTTTTGGCCGAATGATCGAAAAATCTACCTTTCAGAATTATTTTTTGTAATTGCACGGAAAGTCTAGAGCAACATTTGAAAAGGCGCATAAGTTTTTTGACAGCAGGTAACTATTTAACAAAAACCGCTATTGAAATTTTGTGAAAAATTTACCGGTTGCCCCGAAATTTGTAAAATAGTTTAAGCCGTGGTAGGCATTTGGAATAACAATCCAAAGGTCGTCAGTTCGAATCCCGGGGTGGATGGAAGCTAAGGTGTAAAAAGTAGTTTGCAGTTGCCTCAACAACCAAACCTTCGGAGACCTAGTTTCGAGTAGGAATCTCGCAATCGAGAATGCCAAGACAATGCTGTAGAGCGAATAATTTGATTTTTTTTTTGATACAATATTACCTTCTCTAAGGGATTTAGTCAATTTTCAAACATTTAATGTAAGTTTAATCATTTTTTTTTTCAAATTTTAGGAGATTCAGAAAATTTCTTTGTTGGCATTTGATTTGTGTTTTTTTTTGTTTAGAACCCACAATCGGTACAAAGAAAAAAGTTGAATTTTGGAATGTTGGAAACTTGGTTGATTGAGTATTGTTTCCTAAAAAAATGTGTAAAAATGTGAACATTTTTTGATGCAGAATCTGTCACCATTTCCTGATGAATATTACCAAAGATTTTTCAACATTGATGCTAAAGAATTCTCATATAAACATAGGACGCTTCCCAGGTAATCTGAACAAATTGAAAACGAAACTTAATTACGACACATGTCGTCGTCTTCGTCATCACTGCGGAACTGTTTGCCACCTTGTTCCCACAACTTCCCACAAACTCCCCTGCCGTGTGGCCAGATCAGTTCCTTTTCGGGTGCCGAAAAACCACATCAGCTCCGCACCCCACCACCTCCTATGGCGCACTGAATCTGGTATTAATTATAATTACATCATTTCAACCCCTTTTTCCGCAGCGACCTGTGTGCGACGTGTGGGATGCTGGCGGTCTTCGACGAAAGACCAAAAGCCTTTCCCCCTAAAAACCCTCCCAAAAACGTCTTAAAAGGGGTGATGGCCCAACCAGCCAGGAAGGCAGCAGGTATCGCTTTTTGCTGCCTGATGGTTTCTTTTGATCACCTTTTAATTCACTCTCCCGCAAGCCTTGATGGTTGGTGATGCTTTCTGTCCAAAATGTTCCAATCATTATCCTTTTAAATTTTGTCAGTCTGGCGGAGGAATCCTGCTGAACGTTTCCTGTAACAAAAGGTTATTAGGTAAAGGAGTTTTATCTAATAGGGTCAGAGGAGCTATGCTCTGATTTGTTATAATTGTTATACATAATTTTAAACTCATTCATGTATAGTTCAAAGTAGTTTTAATTCTTATGACAAAAATACATACCTTAACCCTACTACCTCAAAAGAAATCCATCATGGAAGCGCTAGAAGTGATGATCCCTTTTGGCACTCATTTGCTTCACGGGGTGCCGCCGCTGAACTCACCCTCATCGAACCATCAAAATGCTCAAGACACCCCTGCGCTGGCCGGATTTAACAAATTAAGGTGCAGCGTCTTGGGTTTTGCGGCGGGCGCGTTGGATTTCAAAAGAACAAAATCGAAACCATTACGACGACGAATGGTGAGGGGATCATAATAATTTTTCGGTTTTTGATAGTTTCATTTTCAGCCAAAGGATAATGAACGGTTCAATGATATCGGATTGCGAAGTCCTGGGGAAAAATGGGACAGTTGGGAGTTCACCTCCTTTGACAAATGAAACTGCGGGTGCGAGGGTTGGAAATAACTGTTTTCATGTGATTGATGATTTAGACGAAAGATTTTGTTCAAATTGTTCATAGCTTTAAATGAATTGAATCGAGGACATCAACAATAGCTGGCCTCCCCAGTTACCTTTATAACTGCAAATCATTTGACCTTAACCGTTTAAGCTAAAAATTGACACAGTTACTTATTATTGCCTAAAGAATCAACCCAAGTGGTATCCAAAATTTTCAATTTTTCTTGTCACTCTAATCTGAATTCCATTACAAAATGTAATTTATTTTACAAGCCTGATGAATATTAAATAAAGTTCAAGTTAGTTTAACCATCACACCATTTACTGCTAAAACCCACATCAATTACGGCCACAACCAATTTATTTGAATCTATAAAACTTTTATTGGTCCAGCAATCACCTCTGGCCACCACAAAAGCCTCATTTCCTTTCACACAGAAACCACAACCGTTTAAGGAAGGAAATACCCGAAACCAACTATCAACCTTCCACCACTTGGCCCCGGCGGCAACCAATTTACCGATCAAATAGAAGCTAATCCTCACAATTACCCGGCCAATTCCCAGCAGGAGTGAGCTTAAACGCTTTCCCACCATCCCACGTCCGAGATCTAAAGGGAATGCTACAATTGCGCTATGCCGTGGGTGGCCCACCAAGGAGGTAGTCAATTTCACCTACCTACCTGTTTGAGTGCAATTTATTTGTCCAGTGACAATTGAACGCAAAAAAAACTTTGGAATTTCCCAGCTTCAAAGAGTCCTCAACGTTCCCACCAACACACCTAATTCGGTCGGTAGTGAATCAAAGCATTCCCGGAGGCCACACCACACCCAGTGCTAGAAGCTCGGGGATTTTGTCCTGGAGGCCTTCCTAGCCGAGCGCCGGAATGTTTGATCTCATTGTTAACCTGACTAAATAATGTCTCCAAAACAAACAAACTTCCCAAAACGAGCATCTTTTATTCAGCAAATCTGCCAGGACGTGGCTAGGCCCGTAAAGTCCTGTGTCCAAAAAGGACACAGGAAGACGGTCTCTAAGCTTCTCCTGAGTACAAAGCGAGTGCGAATATAAGCAGGTCAACACACACGAGTTTAGGAAGATGAAGAAGCACGTCCCAAACTGAATACTCAAAAGTGAGCAACGCAAAACCACGTGATGTGATGTTTGTTTGCTTATGCGTGTCGGAATTCGGAACATCGAAAAGAACTCCGCTATGGCTTACTGTATTCGGAAACATTGTGACATGCTCGAAAAAACGAACAATTGGAGCTAAATCAGGCTGGGGATTGGACCACCTGAGAGGGAATTGAAATCTTTGATTGTATGGTTGAGTTGAGTTGAGTTGAGTTGAGTTAAGTTGAGTTGAGTTGAGTTGAGTTGAGTTGAGTTGAGTTGAGTTGAGTTGAGTTGAGTTGAGTTGAGTTGAGTTGAGTTGAGTTGAGTTGAGTTGAGTTGAGTTGAGTTGAGTTGAGTTGAGTTGAGTTGAGTTGAGTTGAGTTGAGTTGAGTTGAGTTGAGTTGAGTTGAGTTGAGTTGAGTTGAGTTGAGTTGAGTTGAGTTGAGTTGAGTTGAGTTGAGTTGAGTTGAGTTGAGTTGAGTTGAGTTGAGTTGAGTTGAGTTGAGTTGAGTTGAGTTGAGTTGAGTTGAGTTGAGTTGAGTTGAGTTGAGTTGAGTTGAGTTGAGTTGAGTTGAGTTGAGTTGAGTTGAGTTGAGTTGAGTTGAGTTGAGTTGAGTTGAGTTGAGTGGAGTTGAGTTGAGTTGAGTTGAGTTGAGTTGAGTTGAGTTGAGTTGAGTTGAGTTGAGTTGAGTTGAGTTGAGTTGAGTTGAGTTGAGTGTTGAGTTGAGTTGAGTTGAGTTGAGTTGAGTTGAGTTGAGTATAGTTGAGTTGAGTTGAGTTGAGTTGAGGTGAGTTGAGTTGAGTTGAGTTGAGTTGAGTTGAGTTGAGTTGAGTTGAGTTGAGTTGAGTTGAGTTGAGTTGAGTTGAGTTGAGTTGAGTTGAGTTGAGTTGAGTTGAGTTGAGTTGAGTTGAGTTGAGTTGAGTTGAGTTGAGTTGAGTTGAGTTGTAACCGTTGCAATTGTTGCTTCAACCCTGTCAGCTGAAACTGCTCTATTTACGTTCAGTTCTAGAAATTGAAAATCTTCTCTAATTCCAAAAGAAACCGACATCCTTACACGATTCCCGATGCGTGTCCAACCCATTCCTGCAAGACAGGCCCAAAATTCTGCAGACAATTCGTCGTCATCACTCGTCCTTCCTCCCCCATCGTCGGTGGCACCTTTCACTTTGATTAGTCCCCGTCCGCCCGGTCCGTTCCCCGGTTGTTTTCAGGGCTCACCAACAGCACCTCTCAAGCGCATCAAATCGCGGTCCCATGTTTGCTCCGGAACCCCGAGTGTGGGCCCTTTTTGGCACCTTTTGGCACTTTTGGCGCGCCGCCGCCGGTTTTGTCAGGCCCAAAACCAGAATGGGCACACACAGAGAAGAGGACATAAATTAGTGCGAAATTTCGAAAATTCCTCAAAAGTCGACCGAGAACCTCCAAAATGCCCAAGAGGGGGATCTTCAACGTGACGAATGCAAAACAATCAACGGTTGTGCATCGCTAGAGGAACCAGTTTCAGTTTGGCTCCTTTAATTGGAAACAGTGGCGACCTCTTTTTTTCTCGGGAACCCCTCGTCCAAAAGTTGGCGCGAAAATTCTAACGCCTCATAAATATGTATGCTCCCGTGACGTGGTTTTCTTCGAAGAGGGGGGACCAAATGAATGGTTTCGAAAATGCGACGACAACAGCCATTCTTGCTTCAAGTTTGCGGTTTGCAGACGGTTTTCGGTGGCACTCGGAATTCTACACAAGTTTTCACATTGTCAAACAGTAAGGAACTCAATTTCAATCATAATGATTACTATGCTAATGTTATTTGCAAACACAAACTGTGTTACCCTTTTTTGGAGAGGGAAAATAGGGTAACGGTCACGATTATTGACAAGAAATATCAAAATATCAAATTTCAAAACCAGAGATCAAAAAATATAATTTTAAAAGTTAATTTTATACAAAAATATAGAAAGTCAAGATGTCAACAAAAGCACCACTAACCCCAACCAAAACCTTAAGAATTACCAAGTTCGAACCAACCGTCAACTGGTCGCGCCCTCCCGATGAACTCATTTACGCGAGAGGGGCGGTGTGTTTCGTTCCATTTTGGTGGGTGGGGGAAATTACTTCTGGGAAATAAGCGCCACCAAAAGGGGGTAAAGAAACCACGGGCAAGATGACTTACTTATTTTCATGGTGCGTGTGTGGAAATTGAAGCACCAGGGGCTTCACAATCGGTGTTAATTGCTAAGGCAAATTGGGGGCTTTTTGGTGGTGGTTGTTGAATGGTGAAATTTTGGATAATTACCGCGGAAATCAAATCATGTTATGTTATTTAAAGGGTAAGGGAAAAATTAACTGCATCATTTGTTATGTTTTCTATGAGCCATTCTCTACCAAAACCGGAAATGGATTTTATTTGAATTTTTTGATTTGGCTCAAACTTTGTGGGGGCCTTCCCTATGACCAAATAAGCTATTTTGTGTGATTGGTTCATCCATACAAGTCTCCATACAATTTTGGCTGCTGTCCATACAAAAATGGTATGTAAATATTCAAACAGCTGTAACCTTTGAGTGAATTTTCTGATCAATTTGGTGTCTTCGGCATTTCGAAAAAAATATTTTGAAAATTTTTAAATCAAGACTAGCATTTTAAATGGGCGTAATATTCAATGTTTGGCCCTTTTAAAATGTTAGTCTTGATTTAAAAAAAATTAAAATATTTTTTTCGAAAAGATCGGAAAATTTCACGAATTTTTCATGCATTAACATTGAAAATCGGACCATTTGTTGCTGAGATATGGTCATTAGAAAATGGTGGGTTATTTTGGTGCGATTAAGAAAACTTCAATTTTCGTGTTTTTTTTTTCTTAAAGCGGCTCTATCTCAGAAACCCGAGGACCAATCTTCAATGTCTCTTAGACAATTTTATAGCAAATTTTCTGAACCTTTCAAAAAAAATATTTTTAGAAATGGTCACTCATGGTCACTATTTTTAAAAATTGAAAAACTGCAAATATTTCGCTAAAATCAAACTTTCGGTGGCTTTATCTTGAAAACGGAGCCCTTTATCAAAAAATCTGTAAAGTACTTTTCGATTGCAATTTCAATTTTGCATTAAAAAATAATGTCAAACTTGTTTTTGCATAAAACTTTGATTTTTTCCAAAAATCACTATTTTTTCAAAAATTCATAACTCGGCGGCAGATTTTTTGACCATGTTTCTCTATGGCTCAAAAGTTGCGGATTTTTGTCCTCTAAAACATATCAAAAAATCTCGAAAATAGGGCGTCCAATTTTCCCGGGTTTTGAATTTCCCGGGAAACGGGAAAAATATTTTTGAAATCCCGGGAATTCCCGGGATCCCGGGAATTTTTCTTAACAGTCATAAAATCTATATTTTCATTATATTTGTTATGTTTTCAAACTTAAAATCATAGAATCAGCTCAATTAAATTAATTGGTGATAATCTACACTTCAATCTAACAAAGACGACAGCTTTTTAAATAGCTTAAAAGTTAGATAAATGTAAATCGGCATAAATGTCAGAGGTTGGTATGAGAACACATTTAATCTTTTTTAAATCTATTTTCAAGACATTAAAATATATATTTTCATCTATCAAAAAATTAATTTGAAAACTTTTGGTTGTACCATGGCCGAGATATAATAATTTGCCACAATATCTCAACACTGCTTTGACCAAATCGGCTCATAATTTTGGTGAACACTCGTTAAACTGGTTCCGTGTGCCTGACGAAAGCCGATATTCAAAAAAGTTTTTTTTTAAATAAGATAAAAATATATTTATGTTTTTCATATAAAAAATAGAGAGCTTATGATTCTTGCATTTTTCAAATATGTAAAATTCAAAAATTGGGCATCGTCATGCACGCGGGAGGTCTTGTGAGTCTTCTCCCCAAATTTGAGCCAATTTGGTCCATCCTATCGTGAGAAAAAAATGTTCACAAAGTTTGACAGTTTGCTTTGCGCATGGCAAAATTTTGTGATTAAATCGTCTCTTACTCAGTTTAATAATGAAATATATTCATGAAGCTATCAGGAGTGATCATCTTTCAAGTGGATTTAATAAATTTTCTGTAATAAGTTTTTTGTTGCATTTTCTACATGTATGTAACCCCTTGAAATAAATTAAAAATATTTATTTTTTTTTATTCTGCTTTGGCCAACGGGACTAAAGCCTGAAAAGTTTAATATATTTTTTCCAATTTTTTAAATTATTAATATTCAAAAATGTAATAACCAGTCTTTTAAAATATAGCGAGATAAATAAAAAATATTTAAAGCACTAGGAATTTTGTGAATCTGTAAACTCAAATTTCAACAATTTTCATTAATAAGCCAAATTAATGCTGATATATGCCGAATAAAAATTTAATTCTTTTAAATTCTTATTGATTATTATGTATTCAACTATTAATGTATTTCTACAAAAAATTTCAATTTCGGGAATTCCCGGGACAAATTATCAAAAATCCCGGGATTCGGGAATTCCCGGTTTTGGAAAAATCCCGGGATTTTTGTCCCGGGAATTCCCGGGATGGACGCACTACTCGAAAATAAAAAAATACGTATTTTGGGAAATTGAGTTTTAGTGAAAAAAAAGTTGATTAAAAAATCTGCAATTTTTTTTCCGTGTACCTATTTTTTTCTCAAAAGTCCTCAACAATACCTACAACTTTGCCGAAGACACCGAATTGATCAGAAAATTCACTCAAAAGTTACAGCTGTTTGAATATTTACAAACCATTTTTGTATGGACAGCAGCCAAAATTGTATGGAGACTTGTATGGGTGAACCAATGACGCAAAATAGCTTATTTGGTCATAGGGAAGGCCCCCACAAAGTTTAAGTCAAATAAAAAAATACAAAAAATAAAAATGGTCGAAATCGGCCGATTTCGTAGAGAGTTGCTCATATAAACTAATAAATAATTGAATTATTGTAAACATCCTTACTTGTTGATTTAAACTGAATCAGCAAAAGTCTTTTACTACATTTCTTGAAACTTCGCAGTAATAAAAATTAAACGTTTTATTTGCTCCAAAGTAAAGGATGGAAAATGATAATGTGCAATATGAAAAATAAACTCATAAAGTTGTAATTAAATCAAACGGAAAACAGATACATAAATTGTGCTGGTCGCCTTTTAAATAGTGCATCCAATTTCCCAGGATTACAAAAATCCCAGGAAACAGGACTTTATCAACAAATTTCCCTGAATTTCTCGGAAAATTTGAAAATTGTTATGATCCTAGATCTGATAAATATTATGCAGCAAAATTATATAAGACAACAAGTTTAAAGGTAACTTAAAATTGGACAAAAAATAAAAAAAATGATCTCAGGTATTTTTTTGTTTGTTAAGAAATACTTTTTTTGTATCTAAGTGTTTAAACAGTGAGTAAAAATAATCCACGGTCCAAAAATATAAAATTGCCGCTGATATCAGATTGAGTGAATGTGAGTGACATTGACACATAAAGCAAAAATGGAAAAAAATATCACGGAGAAATTATGTTTTTTTTTATTATTATAAGGTCGTTCAAATAATTTTCAAAGTTTATGTCGCCCCCCTTCAAAATTAGTCCTAAAAATCAGGGGACAAAAAAAATGTTTTCATAAAACTATAAAATTTCAAAGGAAATAGAAGTCTTATCAACTGAAAACAATCCAAAATGCATTTTTAAAAAATTATGAATTTTTCTAGAAAAACTTTTTTCCTTGCAAAGAAAAATGTTCGTCTGTACTCAGATATTTTGAAAACTCATAATTGCAAAATAACTGTAAAATGGCCAAAGGCATTTTTTTATTTTTTCCCCTTTCCTATGGCCAAAATCGAGAGGGGGTATATTTAAATTTTTTTTTTACAATCATTAGTTTGAAACAATATAAGTTTTATTGTAATTCTCAAAACTTCAAATTATTGTTTAACTGTTTCGACTATGCTTTAAATAATTATAAAGACTGGATAATGCATTTTGAATTATTTTCAGTTGATTGCACGTATAATTTCATGAAAATTTTGATATTTTTGTCACCTTATTTTTTTAGCTATTATAGAAGGAGGAGGCGACATAAGCTTTGAAAAATAATTGCATGGGCCGTTTTATGGTTTACAATATTGCTATACAGCAATTCCCCACGAAAACAGCAAGATTCGAAAAAAAAGTTCTCCGATCGGGCTCAAAATTTTTCTGGGGGATCCTTGGCCGAAATAATTAGACCCTTATTTTTTTGTTTGGCCATTAGGGTGACCTACGCCGTGTTAGGGTGGTCCGAAAAATGGCAATTTTCGTCGATTTTCGCAAAAACCACTTTTTTTCAAAAAATCATATCTCCGCGCCATTTCATCCGATTTTAGCTGTCTAAGACGCAAAAGAAAGGTGATTAGTTTGGCTATTTGGGAAAAATAGTAAGAAGTTTCGAAAATATAGCTTAACATTTGAAAAGGTCATATGAAAACTTAAAATGCTGTTTTGAAGGTCTCGGGACCAAAGAGCCTCTGTCTGAAAATATTTTTATCGGATTCCTCGGAAAATTTCACATTTAATATCAAAAAATGGTGAAGTTATGTTTTCGATACTCTGAGATACGATTTTTTGAAAATAAAAACTGGGTTTTTCGACGCGCCACGCGCAAAAATCATAAAACGACGAAAACGGGAAAAAATCGACATTTTTCACTAAAACTGCGATAACTTTAAAATTTCAGCGATGACCTATAGATGTTATGGTACCAAAAGTTGCGTCTTTTAATTAAAATTTTAGTACCCTAACATGTATAGGTCATCGCTGAAATTTTAAAGTTATCGCAGTTTTAGTGAAAAATGTCGTTTTTTTCCCGTTTTCGTCATTTTCCAATTTTTGCGCGTGGCGCGTCGAAAAACCCAGTTTTTATTTTCAAAAAATCGTATCTCAGAGTATCGAAAACATAACTTCACTATTTTTTGATATGTTATGTGAAATTTTCCGAGGAATCCGATAAAAATATTTTCAGACATAGGCTCTTTGGTCCCGAGACCTTCAAAACAGCATTTTAAGTTTTCATATGACCTTTTCAAATGTTAAGCTATATTTTCGAAACTTCTTACTATTTTTCCCAAATAGCCAAACTAATCACCTTTCTTTTGCGTCTAGGACAGCTAAAATCGGATGAAATGGCGCGGAGATATGATTTTTTGAAAAAAGTGGTTTTTGCGAAAATCGATGAAAATTGCCATTTTTCGGACCACCCTAACACGGCGTAGGTCACCCTAATGGCCAAACAAAAAAATACGGGTCTAATTATTTCGGCCAAGGATCCCCCAGAAAATTTTGAGCCCGATCGGAGAACTTTTTTTTCGAATCATGCTGTTTTCGTGGGGAATTGCTGTATATTGAAAATTAAGAAAACACATTAACACCCTCATTTATATGTTTATGGAAAAAACATTTAGAAATGAAATTTATTTCGAACTATTTTTTGAAGATAACAGAATTGCTACGGTTTTATTTGAAAAGCTTTGACAATATCACATAAGAATGACTATTTGCATTTGATTGTGGTACAATTTTTTGTTGAAATAGGAATAAAAATCAATGAAAATAAATTATTTTTTTACATTTTCAAAATGCTTAATTTTTTCAAAAGGCAAATATTATCAAAAAATTTTTTTTTGTAGTTTGGGGTTGAATGAGCTCAAACATAAAATTTGAGTTGATTCGGGATTTAAAAGAAAAGAGCATTTTGATGGCCATATCAAGTCTCTCATTATAATTTGAAGCAACTTTCGGGAAAAGTGTTGAAAAATGTGCATTTTGGAAAAATAGCATTTTAACGTTTCAGGCGATTTTATTCCTGAAACAACTTTACATAAAAACTATTTTTCGCCAAGTGTTGTCCAGCTTTCGTTTGCGTGACAGGTCTTATTTGCAATTTGAACCCTTTTTCACCCGCTGTGATATGTAAACTTTTTTATTGCTGTTGGGACAAGTCGGCCTCTTACGGCAACTATAAATTAACATTCCAACTCCCAACCCCTAAAAATAGTTCGAACTCGCTAGTTCTCAAGCATTACTGAAACAGTCGGCACGATTCTTTTTCCAGTGATTTGATAGGATGTCTAGATGATCATAGAACTTTACAGAATTTGATCGCAAAAATTACAGTTTTGATCAAATCAAATTCTGCATAGTTCTAGGATCATCTCGACATGATCTTGCGTAAAACCACGCTCAAAAGTTACACAAAAAATTACAATTTTGCATAAAAAAATCCATGGTAGGGGGGTTACACATATCATATTTGCAAAGATCTAGGGTTTTTTTCTCAAAATTTATTCTCCTTAAAAGAGCACTCAGCTAGCAAAATCTCAACTTAGAAACATGTATCCTCCCTGTAAAGGCTTATGAATTGATCTCAGTTGAATGGATCTCCAAATCTCTGAATTGCAAATGTTACATCCTGGAGCAGAACTGTTAAATTCTAATAAACACTAATTGAATTGAATTGAATTTAATATTTGAAGGTCACGTTGTTTATGGTCGGTCCCTTATTGAAACTTCAAATAATTCGATAGGGTCTTACGGGACTCCAACCGTATCGAATACGACCAATTTGGCTAGAATTGATTCAGTCAGTGCTGAAAAAATCGAGAAAAATAGTGAGCAGTCTAGGTGAAGAAACTATAAAGATATAAATAAAGTCAACAATCGTTAGACCCCCGGATGGTGACAATTATGATTTACTGGATCACCTTCAGACACCCCCACCCTCCCTTTTTCCTGCTATGCTGCACCTGTAAAAGGACCTTACGCAAATCTACAACATTGTATTATTCCATGTTTGCTGCCACCCTCTCTTGACATCCGGAAAACGGGGGGTGACTCACGAATAGCACGGAACTAAGAGTGAAATGAATATGAAAATAATAAGAAGTACAAAAAAAACTGTAGGAAGTCGTCAACGCCCGAACACGGCCAGCACGATGAGGAGCGATGTTCTAGGCGTATATCGCACATTTACACATACATTAAACAAGTCCGCGGCGGGCGTGCGCGCGTGCACACACCAAAAGGCATTAAAATGAAACAATTTTAAATACCAATAATAATAACAATAAAGTGCCACAAAGGGCAAGAAATTGTCGGCAGTTTATGTAAATTTGCCCAGCGCTTGGGCTCTCGGTTCGGCGGCTAAAAGGAACAGGCCTCGGCGCAGTCTTGCATAAATTAAAACATGCATGTAATTATGGAAATATGTATGCATAAATGTGCCTTACATCGTCGGTATCGTAGTAAGTTGATGAATTGAAATTCCATCCTTAAGTCAAAAGAAATGATTTTTAAATTCACATTTTTTTGTCTTTTGATCTAAAATACTTTTTTTTCCTAAATTAATAAAAATGTAAAACTCAACAACGGAAATTTTATCAAAAGGAAAAAAACATTCTACGTCTAGATAGCACAACACCAACCTCGCGAGTACTCTTCTCGTGCACTACTGGAGCGATTCGAAGGCTGAGTCTCCGCGGAGAAAATCATAACCGCGAAGTAATAAATTCAGTACACACACATACGCAAAGTCTGGGTTCGCGGCTCGATGATGATTAGGGCCGCCTCGTGTGTGGCATTGTTGGATAAAAGAGGGCTTTTTTTTGTTTCGTTCTTAATTCCTGCTAGCTTGTATCCATTTCCGAGGAATGTGTTGTTCCGACTTCGGCTTGAGCGTCTCGGTGAGATCAACCAGACGGAACTAAGCTGAGAGGAAACTAAGGTTATTATTTTATTTTTATTTTTTCAATTCAACAGTTACTGAAGGTATGTTGAAGATGAAGTACAATTTGGTTTGGTAGGTTGACTAATTTAAAATTTAAATAGTGCAAAATAATTGAAAAAACCCGCTGAGAATTTTTACTCGGGCCCCAAATCGATCTGGCTCGAGTTCGAGCCTTAACCGACTGTCTTCTTTCAAATAAGCATAATTTTAATGCAGTTTTGTAGAAGACACCATTTAAGTTTAGCTACAAACATTTCAGAATCCTACATTGAATTTTAGTTGAGTTTTTCAGTGATCATCTATTTTCCGATTTTGCGTAAGTTTTGTAAGGCCGTCAAAACAGTATTTTTAAAAACGAAATTTAGAGAATTATTGACAAAAAAAAATCTGTGACATTCCCAATAAGTCATTCGCCAGAAAGAGACGACGATGATGACGATACCGACTGAAAACAAAGCGATCTAAATCTACTGTTCTCAGGCTGGAAAAGGTACCAAATTGGCACTAAGGCGGCTTGAGACATCTAGAATCTCAAGGGCCTCAGTGGTACAATTGGCAGTGCGTCTCAGTACTAATGAGGAGGTTGCGGGTACAAGTCCCGCCTGGAGCCCGGTGATTTTTTTCACTTTGTTGGATCAGTTGGATACCAACATGTAGTACGTTTCTTTCGAATGTCGTCCCTAAAGTATTTTCAACGCAAAAACTTTTTAAATTGAAAACAAACAAAAAAAAACATCGTGTTTCTCAAATGTAAACGAGGCTTTGAAAAACGATTTCACAAAATCCAGAATCCATAGAACTATTTTTTTTCAACGTGGTCTATTCGAGAATTCTCCTCCTCCCCTTCTGTCAGAAATTTGTTCTTGATTTGGTCGAGCGTCATCCACCAAAAACCGTAATATAAAAATGTCCCATACAAATGTCCCATTCTGTCAGAGTTTGGTCACGCTTCTGATTCAAAATTGAAAGGATTATTTATTGAAAAGTTTGTTTTTTGTTCAAAAGTACCTCATCTTTCTCGATTTTTATTTTATGATTTTGATAAAAATTTGTCCATTCCCTAAGTCAAAAAAAAAACCATTTTGCATCATTGGTTTTTCCATACAAATATCCCTACAATTATGCGGCTGATCAAACAAAATGAGCATATAAATATTTAAAAATCTTTATCTTGAGACTTTTGAGATTTTTGATCGATTTGGTGTCTCCGGAAAAATTGTAGATTATTATGAGGACTATTCATAAAAAAGTTACATTCTCCAAAATATCAACTTTTAATTTAACTTTTTCACTAAGAGTTGGATTTCCAAAAAATAGCAGTTTTAAGTTTTCAGAATTTTAAAAATATATTTTATGGGACTCAAAAAGACATCTTTTTGAGTCATAGCACATGATGTTGGAAAATCTGTATCTAGATATCTATATTTTTGAGAAAAAAAAATGGATGAAATTGAAAACTATTTGCTTGTAGAAATTGATAAAGTTTTAAATTTCAATTTCCGCAAAACATTCATTTTTTAACATTAAAAATCGAACCAATATTTTTCAAGGTAAACGAGAAGAAATTTAAAAAATATACTCCAAAGTGGATATAACTTGAAAACAGTACATTTTATCAAAATATTGTTATAAACTTTTCGATTGAAAATCCAACTCGTTTTTTAAAACTGATTAACACATCAAACACTATTAAAAAATTGTTCGTTTTTCCACATTTTCAAAAAAACACAATGAACAATTGCTATTTTTTTTAAATCATATACTATGGCTCGAACAGATTTTTTTTGAGTCCCTTAAAGCAGCGATTCTCAACCTTCTTCTAGGCTGGTACCACCTGCCATGTAAATCAAGTAGGCCCGGTACTCCCGTTGAAAATCGCTGCTTTAAGCATGTCAAAAAAAAAGAAAATTTTTAAAATAAAAAATAGTATTTTGGGAATTCAAATTTAGTGAGAAAATTTAAATTTAAAAATCGTTTTTTTTCATGTTCCAACTTTTTTAGTAAAGTTCCTTGAACTTTGCCAAAGATCTGATAATTTTTCTCAAGGTACAACATTTCAAACATTTACATCCCCTTTTGTATGACCAGTGCTCTAAATTATATGGAGACGAAGTTGTATGGAAAAATAATTATGCAAAATGATCTATTTTAATATAGAGAATACAAGGACGAAGTTTCATCCAAATCAAAAAGAATACAAAGAAAAGTCGAAGTCAGAGAGAACACCTCAGCTGTCAAAATAAGAGGAATTCTTTTGGAACGAGAAATTGTCAGCAAATTTTCCTCAAGGTGTCCTCAAGTGTTACACTTTTTTAATTCGCAATAACTTGTAAAAAAAAAGTTTATAATTTGAATTTACGAGATATGGTTTGAACATTTTAATGAAAAAATTGTTTAAAAATGCATTATACACATTTCCAGTTGTTTTGCAATCATAAGTTTCTAAAATACCTTGGTTTTGACGACAATTTATTTATTGAAAAAAAAGAAGTTTTTGCGGTGCTGTACATTACAATTTTATAAAAATTAAAAATATTTTAAATCCAGCCCAAACATGCAAAATATGATTATAAATGCAGAAAAATTGCGTTTTGAATTGTTTTTAGTTGATTTGACTTCTGAATTCATTGAAATTTTGAAGTTTTTTTCAAAAAAAAAAAGTTTGCCCCCCTGATTTTTCGGAACAATTTGAAGGGGGTGGGGTGACATAAACTTTGAAAAATATTTGCAAAGCCTTACTCAAAATGTCGCGAAATATCGAAAAAGGTACCTCTGATTCATGATCAAGGACCAATATAAGAGCTGTCGATGCAACTGCTGTGTGAGTTGGCGTAGATTGACAAAAGGTTTTCTAATCTTGATCAATGTTTTTTTTTTTTATTCACGAAAGTTTCGAAGGTTACAGTTTAGTTAGGACTTAATGTGGTGGAATGATCTATTTGAAAATTAATCCTATAAACTTTTTCATAAAGGTGGAATAACATTTCAAAACTGCTTCCTTAATCACACAATCAAAAAAATATGTATGTTCGCATTCGGTTTATAATTGTGATTGCAACATCAATCGTTTTCCTGATTTTATTTTAACACAAGAAATTACTGGAAAATGTTATAACAAAACTAACTGAGTTTTCATTCAAATTGTAACTAAACCCTTCAAATTCTACACATCATCTCACGTGCTAAATGGGTCAACGACCGGCTAGTGCAAACCAATCCGACCGAAATGCTCACACTTGTTAATATTTCCACCGAAAAAAAAATCGACATGCACCACGAGTTCCGGTTCAATTCCCAAAACATCCCCCTTCCTCATCTTCAATCCCAACTGCCCGCCCACTCCCCTTTACAGCAAACCATCTAGCCTTACCGAGACCTGTCCGTTCCGTTCCATTCGACGGTTGGTTGATTGTTTGGTACACCTGATGGAATCGCTGCTTCCTGGAGTTCCTTCCCCCACAGGGGTTCCAGATGCAAACGCGCGCGTTGCACACACCGCTAGATAAACAAGGTGCAATTATTCCTTCCAGTGAACCAGAACCATCATTCATCAAATTACAAACGCCGACCGAGCTCGGGTGGGTCCCGAGTGGGTGGAAGTAGCAAGAAATTGTCACTCATTTCATTGTACGAATTTTTTAATCAATTTTATTGTTTAAGTTACAACATATTTTCTAAAACTATTTGTGAAAGTAACTTTTCTGTAACCAACAGAATCTGATTTTTAAATCAGATTTTTACTTCCAGTAGCTCGGGACGGCCCAGCCCGAGTTAGTGACCATAAGCTCACCCAAGCCTTGTCCTGTTCCAGTCCGTTCTCCAGGAGTGGAGATACCGACGTTGATGGTCGGTTGAATGCCTGGCCGGGTCGTTCATTTTGCAGTATCAAGGGGTTCCTCGTCGAATCTGCGAACCCAAAGGATTTCCCACCCAGGCAGGCACTCAGTTCAGCATGACCGGTGCACCGAAGAGTAGAATGACCTTTTCCGGCCACGTGGGCCGTGCTTTGTTTGCCGTCTAGATTTGCACCTCTCCCAGGAAATCATATCCTGGGCACGGCATCACCTTTGTCAGCGTTGATTTGGTGGTTTGTTGTCCAAAGTGTCATTGACAAAAACAAAAAAGCTAAATTTTAAATAATTCAAATTCTTTTTTGTTTTATGTTTGCAATCGTATACAATTCAGCAATCAGTATTCTATGAGTCTCTTAAATCTTAGAAAAAAATGAATTTTCATCAAACTGCGACAACAGATCACAACCTCAACGCCATGGCAGCGATTGGCCCAGCAGACGGGCTGCCTCTCTTTCGGAAAGTCCGTCCATGGAATCAGGAAATAAATTCCTAAAAGCTGCAAACATGTACACAATTATGCAATATTTCAATCTCCCCAATTTCTCGCGTTGCAATTTTGTGTATGCGCTGCGCGCAGAGAAAATATTTTCATGAAAAGCAAACTTTGCCCAACTCGGTTCCGCAAGACTTGGCCGGGCTGACGGGTGGAAACCGAATCGTACTTATGGTTGCTCGTTTGCTGGTTCCCTCGTGACGGAGGTTGTGACGACGACCAAGTGGTTCTGTTTGATGGTTGATGGCAAGGTGAACCGTTTTTGTTACAGTCAAGGGTCCAATTAATGGATCATAATTTTTGTTTATTATTAACCTTTTTTATTTTTGTTTATTGTTTTTTGTTTTTTGTGTTTTGTGTTTTGTGTTTTGTGTTTTGTGTTTTGTGTTTTGTGTTTTGTGTTTTGTGTTTTGTGTTTTGTGTTTTGTGTTTTGTGTTTTGTGTTTTGTGTTTTGTGTTTTGTGTTTTGTGTTTTGTGTTTTGTGTTTTGTGTTTTGTGTTTTGTGTTTTGTGTTTTGTGTTTTGTGTTTTGTGTTTTGTGTTTTGTGTTTTGTGTTTTGTGTTTTGTGTTTTGTGTTTTGTGTTTTGTGTTTTGTGTTTTGTGTTTTGTGTTTTGTGTTTTGTGTTTTGTGTTTTGTGTTTTGTGTTTTGTGTTTTGTGTTTTGTTTTTTGTTTTTTGTTTTTTGTTTTTTGTTTTTTGTTTTTTGTTTTTTGTTTTTTGTTTTTTGTGTTTTGTGTTTTGTGTTTTGTGTTTTGTGTTTTGTGTTTTGTTTTTTGTTTTTTGTTTTTTGTTTTTTTGTTTTTTGTTTTTTGTTTTTTGTTTTTTGTTTTTTGTTTTTTGTTTTTTGTTTTTTGTTTTTTGTTTTTTGTTTTTTGTTTTTTGTTTTTTGTTTTTTGTTTTTTGTTGTTTTGTTTTTTGTTTTTTGTTTTTTGTTTTTTGTTTTTTGTTTTTTGTTTTTTGTTTTTTGTTTTTTGTTTTTTGTTTTTTGTTTTTTGTTTTTTGTTTTTTGTTTTTTGTTTTTTGTTTTTTGTTTTTTGTTTTTTGTTTTTTGTTTTTTGTTTTTTGTTTTTTGTTTTTTGTTTTTTGTTTTTTGTTTTTTGTTTTTTGTTTTTTGTTTTTTGTTTTTTGTTTTTTGTTTTTTGTTTTTTGTTTTTTGTTTTTTGTTTTTTGTTTTTTGTTTTTTGTTTTTTGTTTTTTGTTTTTTGTTTTTTTGTTTTTTGTTTTTTGTTTTTTGTTTTTTGTTTTTTGTTTTTTGTTTTTTGTTTTTTGTTTTTTGTTTTTTGTTTTTTGTTTTTTGTTTTTTGTTTTTTGTTTTTTGTTTTTTGTTTTTTGTTTTTTGTTTTTTGTTTTTTGTTTTTTGTTTTTTGTTTTTTGTTTTTTGTTTTTTGTTTTTTGTTTTTTGTATTTTGTTTTTTGTTTTTTGTTTTTTGTTTTTTGTTTTTTGTTTTTTGTTTTTTGTTTTTTGTTTTTTGTTTTTTGTTTTTTGTTTTTTGTTTTTTGTTTTTTGTTTTTTGTTTTGTGTTTTTTGTTTTTTGTTTTTTGTTTTTTGTTTTTTGTTTTTTGTTTTTTGTTTTTTGTTTTTTGTTTTTTGTTTTTTGTTTTTTGTTTTTTGTTTTTTGTTTTTTGTTTTTTGTTTTTTGTTTTTTGTTTTTTGTTTTTTGTTTTTTGTTTTTTGTTTTTTGTTTTTTGTTTTTTGTTTTTTGTTTTTTGTTTTTCCCTCCAGAAACTGCACCCTAACGGTACCAGCTCAAATTCGCAAGTTTGCATAAACAACAATCACATTCCTCCCTTGCAACGACGGGTTCGTTTCGCTCCAGACAGCGCGTCCTGAAAACTTTCCTCCCACCCTAGCACGCCCACACATCGTGTGAATAAATGCTTACGTGGCCCAGGATGAAGAGAATCTGATTCGTCATATGCAGCGTGCGCGCTCTTTCTACGAGAAAACAAACACCACCCTCACGGGAACCAAAAACCCTAAAATTCTTTCCGGCGAAGTTTGGACCTTCCGTTACTGCTATATTTCCGAGGGAAAACCTGGAATCGTCGGGTTGTTTGGGGTTGGTCTCAGGGAAAAGAGAGAGTTCCAAGTGGATAGATTTTTGCGGTGCATTTGGGTGGGAAATTTTCAGGATTCCTGGCAAAAGAGGGTTGGTTTTTGCATCGATTTGGTTTATTGCAAATTTCAGTTGACATGATGTTGGTGTATGTTGCAATATTGAGATACTATGTTTGCTGAGTTTACTGAAAACTTTGCCTCACCTTTTCTTCACCTCAATCAGAGCAAAGGGATAGAACTATTTTAGTGTAGCTGAAATTGTAATCTAGAAAAAAAATCTCAAAAATATTTTCTGAAAATTTCCACGCATTTCTTAAAATAAACGAATCATTCTAGAATTCATTCTGCATAATTGTAGAAACTAAATGTTTTCCAGCAAATCTTCAACCCGTGAAATTCACTTTCGTGAAAACATTATGTTTTACTTACAGCAACTTTAACCGCATGCAAAACGTTTTCTCTTGCTATCTCCCTTATTTGAATATGTTTTGATATGCTTATTAGCAGGTTGGATGCATTTCGTCCTCTCATCCTCTTTTGAAACTGTTAATGATGATGATGATGATGCCGAGCTGCAAGAGAAGCGTTCGATGTGCTCCAGTATTTATACATCCACTCTGCTAGCCAACAAGACGAGGGCGACGATCTAGTAAGAGCTATCATTATCAAAACAAGACATAACTTTCAAAAGGGCTAATGATAATTCTGTTATTAAAATTGATTAAGACAAACTAAATTTATAAAAAAAAATCAAGGAAATTGAGAAAATTATTTCTTTTATTTTAGATTATATTTCCCAAGAAAGTTAAAGGATACCTTGCGCAACCCATGCTAATGAATGCGTGAAGCGTGTGTTCCCCTCAGCAAACGGCAGCTGTTCGCTTGGCTGCGCAAATAGTTTACAGCTTGGCAGTTTAATTTATCAAATTATCGCACGCATTCACGGGTGCGATTGGCGCGTAATGAAATGTTTAGATTAATTGCAAGATTTACGAGGCCCCAGGCTAAGGGCTTGGAATGCATCCCTTCTGTCAGCCGCCACCGACGTCACCGCAAAGTGCCACTCTGGTGCTGGTGACGGACGTTGTGGGATGTGCACTAGCACATAATTGGGTGACACCCTCGATGGACGGACATCAAGCCCGCCCGGGAAGGGTTGGAAGTACCACAGGTGAGCGATTTTCAACTTGACAGAGGCCAAATTGGGATTGTAAATTGGTGATTAAATGTAACAAATAAATTGGAATGCTGAAGAATATCCAATATTTGTAAAAAACATTCATCAGAAAAAAATGACAATAACTTAAATAAAGGAACTTTATCAGATCAAAATCAAATTATTCGCTTTACAGCATTGCTTTGGCGTTCTCGATTGCAAGATTCCTGCTCGAACCAGCGACTCCACCGAGACAGGACCCAGGGAGACGACTCCTACACCTGGACTGAGCTAACGACCTAACCTCTTTGGTTAGACCGGGGCCAACATTTACTTCCCTGTCCGACGTAAGGCGTGATCAGACAAATCTAGTCTCAAAATTTGCCACTGGGACCGTCTGGGATCAAACCCAGGCCGACTGGGTGAGAGGCAACCACGCTTACCCCTACACCACGGTCCCGGTTCCATAGAAGGGAAAAAACCCCCGTTTTGGGCTGGAATTGTTCTTGCAATAAATATTAAAAAAATCAAATCATGACAGCTATTCAAAGTTAAGACATTGAAAAAAAACATAATTTGAATGCTGTTTTAAAGTGTCATGTTATTCTCTATAAAAGTGATTTTGGATCGGAAAACGGACTGCATTATCGGATTTTTTTTTTGACGATTTTTCACTACCAACAGCAAAATTGTTTTCAAAATTGTGTTATTGAATTAGAAATCCAAAATATCTTCTGATTTACAGGCATTTTCAGTAAAAATAATTTCTTTTTAAACTTGGACTAAAATATTTATGATTATAATTAAATCATGCTTCAAAATTATTTTATTGGCAACAAAAATTGCTATTTTTTTGAAAAAAAAATCAGTTGCAAACCAGAGTTGATTATCTAAAGTCCTTGGAGGCGCCGTATTTTGCAAATTTCGAGCCATCATAAGTAATTTATATAAATTTAATTAAATGTCAGTAAACTAAGATAAGAAATCATTAAATTTCCTTTTTTTTCAAATAAAACATTTAAAGAAACCTTACTGAGAGCGTCCAATTTTCTCGGGAAACGGGAATTTTTTTTTTTTCAAAAAAAAGTCATAAACAATTAAAACTGGAATATTATACGCTTATTTTTTATGTGAATAGTATCCAAAAAAAGCCGAAAGAATGATTACAGGTATGATACCGCCAAATATTTGTTAAATAAAATGCATAGATTTTCTTGAATTTTTCAGAAGCATAGTTATCAATATGATTTATAATTTCTTAATTTTCTATGGCTTCAAAGTTTAATATGATGTGCAATTTTCAAAACGCTTAAAAGTGATACTTTTAATTTAAAAGGGAATAATGAAAAAAAAATAAAATGTTTTCTAAAATTTTTATGCTTTAAAAAACTATTTTTTTGAATATTTACACTTTCGATTTATAATTTATCTACAAACATTGGAAAACATACGGTTTGTCTTAAGTTATTTTAAAAGCACTTACTTAAAGGATATGTTTTATTTTTGACAACATCAACATCAATCAAGTTGCTTAATTTTTTCTATAAAAATTACTGGATTTTTCAAAGAAGCAGCAAGTTAACGTACAATTTTAGAGTTTTTATTTTAAAATAAATATTAGTAAAGAATAACATGTTTTGTAATACAGAATGTAAGTACTTCAGACAGATAATTCAAAGATATTGATCTTTTAAAAAATAAAAAGCTAACATATAAATTTATGTACATGAATTTTAGAAGAAAAAAAAAAGTCGATTTGTCAACCGGAATAAAAAAAAACTGGCAGTGATCTTAAAAAAAAAACTTTTAAATACTTTCAAATGCATTTTTATTGGACTTTTTTTTATTGTACCAACATTTCCACAATAATTTTGAATGCATTTTGCAAAATCCATTTATATTTTTGGAATCCGGGAAAACCGGGACAAAATTAAAAAAAATCCGGGATTCGGAAAATCACGGTTTTGGAAAAATCCCGGGATTTCTCGAGATGGACGAACTAACCTTACTACTGATCAATTTGACGTTATTAATTCAATTAGCTAAATTTGAGGCTGAAATTTGTAAGAAACACAGTGACAGTCAAAGTCACCCTGTGATTGGAAAGAACAATTTTCAAAGAAACTATTTTTTAAAGCACTATTGAAAAATACTTGTTTAGTTACATAGTTATCTTTATTAACGAGCCATAAACGCCGATTAAAAAAAAAACATATTTTTTTGAAAAAACGTTAGATGGCATAGTGTGATCAAGCCAAGTAGGGGAACAGCATCTAATTCCAGCGTGCCTCTAATGTTGGCAGGTCAGAACTTTGACATTCAATTAAAGCTAATTAAAAGCGTTTTCAACTGAAATCGAGTGACAAATAGCTCAATAAGAAGTGAGCAAGCAAGTTTCTATCAAAAGTTTTGCAAAATTAGTTGTTCAAATAGTGAAAATCAGCAAATTGGATGGAGTTAGGAGCGAGTGCTTAACCTGCCAAACAGAACAGAACAGAACTAGAATTTCCCCTACATGTTTTAAAAATTAAAAATTCTTGCCGGATGAATAAAACTCGAAAAATAAATTAAAATTCTATCAATGTTACCCCCGGTTTACAATACTAAAAAGTTCCATAAAAAACGTGCATTTTGATTTTTGATTTATAGGGCAGAAAAATTGATGGTCGATGTTATATAGAATTATGAATTATCAAATTGTGTTTCAACATAAGAAGAATTGTTTTTTTTAGGAATTTAGGACTTTTCTAATCGTCTTTCAAAATTTAAAAAAAAAAACAGATGGAATGAAACTCGTTGTGTTTGTATTAAATTGCCATTTTTAAATCTTTCTTAAACATGATTTATATGCATTGTGAAACCGATACTTTATAATCCAAATAATTCGTTCAATGTAAAATTTCATACTAAATTCTATCTTATTCTATCTTAAGAAAACCCCAGAATGCAAGTGAGGAGGAATCCACCCATCACAAAAGGGGTGGCAGCAGTCAGTGTACGGCGATGCATAATAAGGTATGTGAAGCAGAAAATGGAAAACTCGTAGCAGGTTGTAATTAATTTCCGCTACTAAGCATGCTTAACCATTGATATTACACTTACACTATCGGTTACCGTCTGTGCAAAGCAACCATGCCTTGTTTTCCTAGACGGCGGCAAACAGTCTCGCGATGCGTAAGCGATTGAGCTTTGATTGCATTAGTTTGGGAATACTTAGTCAAGCAAAGTTGATTAGAAAATGTAAAAGCGTTATTTTTTTTTGTATTCAAAGAATGCAAAATTACGGACATAACAAAGTAATGAGACAACCCCCTCTTGAACTAAACAAAAATGCTCTCAGAACAAAATGTAACGCAACTAGGGTGGGTGACGAACAATAAACAAACTGGGGGAGTGTACCTTCCGTTTATGGCGAAAGTTAACTAACGTAACAAAGAAAAGGGGCTGGTCAACAACGCTGCTGCACTGATAAGGAGAAAAGAGCAAAAAAGCACTTGGATAAGGCACGATAAGTTGGACAAAAGAGGAGAGGGGTTGTTCGCAAATGACATTTTGTAAACAATAACAACGCATTTGTATTGAATTAAAATATTTATAAATATGAGTAAACAATAAGTCAAGGATAACGATTTTTTTTTTCTAATACAGATAATACGTAATTTGTCGAAACCCTTTCTCAACCTGTCCGTCAAACATTACTTTCACCCTCTTTAGTTGGTCAATTTTCCATTCCATCAATTTTATTTCCCTCGCCTCACTTTTCAACCCAGCGGCTAGAAAACTACCAACACCACAATTCACGGCGAGCAAGGCGGAAAAGCGGATGATTCATCATCACTACTTGGTGTACTTTTGTGGGGAAGCTCTTGTATGAAACCCCCAACCTCTCGTGTTCGCATGACGCATGAATCGTTGATGTGATGCTCTGATCACCCCCAACCACCACCATCATCATCGATATCCACTTGTCAGAAACTGCAAAGACCGAGTTTAAGAGCAGCATTTGTTATTCATAAACCTCCCCCACCCAGTTCTCCAACTGGGGGATTGTCGTGTCTGAAGTGAGCGTGATTTTCCCCGGAAGGACTCTCGGTACGGTTATTTACAGTTCCACACGCTTGCGAAACGGGCTGGTGTGGCTTTTCCGGGACGCGTTTCCATGGCGTTAAATCGCTGTAACGGAACACGGAACAGTTTTGAAGTGTGTGCTCGGAGCTCTCCGCCTGAAATTCAACCCATGAAACCACCACCTCTCGGGAAGTTCTTGAGATATAATCCTATTATTTGCCGATGATTTCCTCCGCCGGCCCAAGTTTTCCACGGAGCAGGCTGTGTTGCTTGAGGAATTTCCTTTCTTGTTTGGTGGAAATTGATGCTGGCGAACGGGTTCAATTCTGTACAAAAATATGAAATACTCAAATTATTAAATTGACATAAATTTTAACCAAATACAAAAAAGAGAGCAAAACTTTATTAAATGCAAAGGAAACGAACCAACATTCAAAATTGGTAAACAACCCTATTGAAATCCCAAAATAACAACAACTAAAACGCTCCTTGTGGTAAGAAATGCATCCAGCAAGACTTGCAACAACTTCTTATGCATCCTGGGTGTGGATTGTGTTGGGCCAATTTAAGCGCCTTTTGTGAAGATGCTTCTCCGTTGCATCCTTGCCCCCTTTCCAGTAAACTGGGTAAGTAAGAGTAAGCCGGAATGCACTGCTCTCGAGTGGCGCAACAGTTATTCAAAGTTGCAAATCGTTGAGATGATGGTGGCTGCTGCTGCTGTAATTGGGGCTGAAGTTTTTGCAAACTTCCGGAAATTTATGGGTGTTGGCATGAGAGTGGAAAGTTGGAGTGCAGTGTATTGTGGTTTAGCTTTACTGCGTAATTTTATTTTTAATTTTGGAGTTTAGGTTGTGATAGGGAAGATTCACCCACCATTTTGCTAGTTTAAGTTTTTTAAAGTACTATTTTTTCCGTTTCCAAGTGGCACCGCCTCCAAATAGAAACTTCAAAAGGCTGATTTTTTGCCATTAAAACCTTTTTTGTCCGTTCAAAAAATCAAGCCAAGCGCATTTTTTATGGAATATTTGTTTTTACTGTTCAAACTTTGAACAAAACCATGCAAAAAAGAAGACGAATTTATTATTATAAAAAACAATATTGTCATCCCGTCTATGTTCCAAAAATAAATTAAAAAATGTACTAACTGACCAAATTTGATAGAAGATCTGCTTATGTCCAGCTCTGTCGTTATTTTTGAATTTTCCCTAAGCCGTGAAATATAGTATGCACCGTCAAATGCCGCTAAATTCGAAATAATCTAAATTCGAAATGCTCCTCAGTGTAAACTTTAAACTTTGATTTTTAAATTCAAACAATCCAAAAGATTTTTAGCTTGATTTGTCCCGCCCGTGTGGATCAATCGGACCGCGCACTGGCTCACAATCCAGAGGTTGCTGGTTCGAATCCCGCGGCGGGCGCTCTAAAATTCTTTATGTAAATATGGGTATCCGGCGCCGTCGCTCCGTGCCGTACTCAAACACTTAGGAGCCCAGGGCGGCGAAGTCCTTGTAGTTAAAAAGGAAGACACTAGTGGTTGGTACTAGCAATGGTGGCCGACAGCTATAAAGTCAACTTCGTTTTTATACTTGAGAAATTTAAAACTTATTTTCTAGATAGGTATTATTAATCTTAACATTAAAAAAAAACAAAATTTCTTGTGAATAAACATTTGGTTACACATTGCATAGAATTATGTGTGTGAAATTTAAAGAAACACATGACGAAATTTCTTTTTGACACACAATTTTAAAAGAATGTGAAATAACGTTATTCGAAACTTCAATGAAAGAAAACGCAAAACAATTTGAGCTACTTTATTTTAAATGTCTGTATTTTTTAACACTTAAACTTCCAAGCTCGACAAAAATAGGGAATTTATATGGAACTTCCCCCTATTTCTTAAGCTTGAGAGTTTAGGTGTAAAAAATGGATGAGCAAATTTTATATAACATCGGGAAAAAAAGAAAAAATGGTTCTAAATGAAGTTTTTATTTCAATTTGGCTTAAAACACTTAAAACTTGATTTGGCTTAAAAAACAAAAATAATTTGAAAGAAAATTTGCAATGCATTTTACATTTTACATAACATTTAGAAATTTCCATTAAAAAAATATTAAAACCAATTCCAAAAATTATGTTTTGCCTAAACTTATTTGAAATACTTATATTCGAGCAATTCCATGTCAAATAGGGAATCGGTTGTACCCGACCCTTTCCGATTTCAATGAAACTTTATAGACATGTTATCCTACGCTTATACAAGCCATTTTTGTGTATATTGAGTCAGTTTCACTCGATAACCACATTTGAAAAGGGCGTAAGTGTTTTAAATATTTTTGTATTTCGTAATTTAAATATTGCTGTATCTCGAAGCCGTTGCATCTTATCAAAAAGTGACCAAAGACAAACTTGCATGAAATTTAACGGGCTTTCTGAAAAAAAAATACATTGAAAAAAAATACGCCACTTTTTTGAGATTTTTTGATTATTAAGATTAAAAAGCAAATTTAAAGGTGAGCCCACGATTTTTTATCGTATTTTTTTTTATTTTTTATTTTTTTGAAAATAGCTTAAGATGCTACAAAAAGACTCACGAAAAATGTAGGATTAAGCAACTCTCCTAAAAAAATATAAAAATCATTTACTGAAACTGTTTTTTTAAGTGTTCTAAACGTCAAAATTTTTCAAAAACCGAAAGCGGGCATCGGTTTTCCAGACAATTTTATTAAAGTCTTTATATTGACCATTGTCCTACGTCCAGTCCTTGTGAAGTTACATCGGTTTTAGAAAATATAAATGTTGAAAAAATATTTTTTTTTGTGGTTTTTGACAATTTCTATATGACAGACTTGATTTTTCGGTCTAGAAAATATTTTTAACGGAAAGCTCGTTCAATTTCCCATAAGTTTGCCAAAAAATTCCTGTTTTAGGCTGGAATTGCTCATTACCGTTTTGCAGATTTTTGTATTGTATTTTTGGTGAATCTTTCGTTTAGGATGTGATTTGTTTTTGAGATATTTTAGGAAAATCATTTTCTCAAAGTTGCATAGCAACCAAGGAAGTTGTTGTCTTCTTATTCTAAAATTGTTGAACTTACGGACCCAATCCTAAAATAACTTGATTATAAAAATTGACAAATTTTGTTGTAGTCGTAATGGAAATAGGGGAAATATACCCATTTTAATCACTCTAAGCCGTTCAACCGATTTTCATCACTTTTGCCATTTTCCGCTATTAAATCATGTTCTTCAGATGTATCAACAATGGCGAGTTGCTTGCTCACTTCTATTTGAGCTATTTATTACTTTGGAACAGTCAAAAACACTGTAAGAAAGCTGTGATTCATGATCAAAGTGCTGATAGGCTATAGTTCCCCTAGTAGATTAGAAAATGAATACAAAAATATATCGATAGCTCCCGTAGTTTTGAAGATACTTGTCTGTAACAAAAATCTGGGTGCAAAAGCTTTGGTTGATGTTCACCGTTAAATTTCAGTAAAAAAATAGCAGTATGAATAAATCAAGCAGATTATAACTGTACGCAATTAACCAAAATTTTCATTATTATTATTATTTTTTAACAATGATTATTTTGTGTCAGGGGGTTATGTTTTGCATCTTGTACTACTGCTAATAGTTCACAATAAATATAATATAACACATTTTTGCGGTGATTTATGCAGATTTTAGAGTAACATGAAATTGAAAATTTCAATAGTTTGTAATTGGCATGCTGCGAAATTCTGTTTTTCATTAGAAAGAATTAAACAAATCCAAAGAAAATTTAAATAATTTCTTTACAATCAGGTATTTGCAAATATTTTTCTGAATTTTTGTCGACCTGAAAAAAAATTGGCAACTATTAAAAAGACTTCGAAAAAAGCCCCAACTGTACACAAAAAATAATACAAATTCAAAATCGACTATTTCCGACCATGCTCAAATTTGGCGTAGCTAATTTTACTGTCAAAACATGCAAGAATCGTGAATTTCCACCCATTATATTTTCCAAAAAACCTCATTTTTAAATGCCCATATCTTTGAACAAAAAAGGTGCAGTTTTGCCTAAAATACAAGCAAGAACATCGTCTCATGTTTATGAATTGGATATCTCAAAAAAAATTCAATTTGCCCAACAATAAAAAAGATTATTATGCGATTTGCTCCGATTTGGCTCAAATTGGTATGGGAGTTCCTTGGCCAAAATAATAAGACTCGTATTTTTTTTTTTTGTTTGACGATTAGTGTGCGAAATAGGGTGGTACAAAAAAATACATTTGCGTCGATTTCCGCAAAAAGCACATTTTTCAAATAATCATGTCTCCGAAACGGCTTAACCAATTTTAGGGCGCCACGTTTCAAAAGATAGGCTAATGGTTGGGCTATCAAGGAAAATATGCTGAGGTTTGAAAAAATTAGCTTAATATTTGAAAATATCCAATGAAAATTTATTTTGCTGATGGGTAATTCTCCGCCAACTCACACAGCAGTGTCCGTGTCTGTCGCGGGTGACCATGAACGGCCATGATCAACGACGACCAACATTTTCAAAACTTTTTTTTTTGTAAAATCGCAATAACTCGTGATGTTTATAAGCAAACCCCTTATGTCTACATATCAAATTTTTTGTAATTGTCTGCTCTACAACTTTGTAGTACATTGTTACACTCTAAAAAATAACGCTGCAAAGTTAGAAAAAACACGAAATTTTAAAATGAAAGAGAATTACCCTAATTTGAAAGACACGGTAACAAAGATTCTAAACTCTGAAACTAATTTTCCTGATTCCTTGTAATATTTTACATAACATATTCAAAAATTGACAATATCCATTGACACGAATCAACTTTTTTAACTAAAACTGCGATAACTTAAAAGTTTAAGCGACGATATATACTATTGTTGGTACCAAATTTTTCGTAATTGAAATACGCAACTCCTTTTAAAAAATCAGTCGAGTTTTGCTCTACCGTTGTTTCAAAGATATGGCCATCTGAAAAAGATGTTTTTTTTTGGAAAATTGACGAAAATCGCAAAACGGAGTCAACAAAGAAAGGGTGGTTCAAAATTGGTTCAAAATCGGGATTCTTAAATGTTTTGTATCAATAGCTCCACCATATTTGAGCTTCATCAGAAAAAAGTCCATTTCGAGTGGAGTACCACTTAGTGCGAAATGAGCCTGACCCTAAAATGTTATGCTTTAACTAGAGTTAAACCCGTTAAACCACATTAAAAATATTTTGCTGCATGCTTAAAAAAAAAACAATTTTCTAGTTTTCCGTTTTTATAAAACTTTTTTTTATTAATAAACAATAATATGATGTCAGAAACAAACTGCATTATGGATTTTCTCACGATTCTTCATATTATCTGCATAACAATTATTTTTGCCCACCCATCACAACCCACGAGAACAATTAAACGGCCCCGGTAACGTGGGCACCACCACCGCAGTCCGTCACGTGGTCAGTGCTTATCGAATTAATCCGACATATCCCCTCTCTGCAGAGCCAAGCCATGCAATTAATCCAATCCATTATCACCACATTCCCGGCCAGGTGCCAGTGCAGGGGTATTCCAAAGTTCACTCTTCCAATCAAGATCGTCCCCCCAAATTAACCCCCGTTGGAATTGTGCGCATCAATTGTGCAGCAGGGGTTTTTAATAATAACCCTTTTTTTTGCGCATTGCAATCCCAATGACGGTGACGACGACAGCTCCGGTTTCGTTAATCCCTGGAAGGGGCCATCCATCCCGGGTTCGGGACGATATTTAAAATTCAGAAGCATTTTTCTCACCTCATATATTATCATATTAAACGAGCCAGCTGAAACTTTCTCACCGAAAAGTTTTGCTCTGCAGCAGAAGCAGAAGGAAGCCTCAGCTCGGTAGTGGATCGAGAGCGAAATATAAAGTAATAGCTTAGGGGCATAAATTTGCAATCAGCCACTTCAACCCCAACACACACATGGGCTGGCCGCGCAAACGCAACCTCACGTGAGCTGGGCCGAGCAAACTGAGAACTGAGTGTTAAAAACCGTTCTGCAGTAGGTACACAAGGACTTCAAATTAACACCAAATTTCAAAAGTTACAAAAACAAAAAGGCAATTGGCTGAAAAAATACAATAAAAAAAACTACTCTTCAAAGATGACGAAAAATATTAACAGTGGACCTAAACCGGAACCCCACTGTACCCACTGACCAGCAAGCTTACCTCCTTTAAGAGGCCCCCTCGATCCAGTGAGTGTAAGTAAAATTTATAAGTGCAATCAGCTGGCCTTCCCGGGTCTTCCCCGGGAGGGATTGCAGCAGCAGTACAGCAAAAGGGGAAGCAAATTATAATCTTTTTGTTTCATCCATCTTTGCCGGCCACGCCAACGACTTTAACGCCGAAGAGGAGGATCCCCAAAAATGGAATAATTGGACGCAGATTTTTGCACTTGAATTTGCATCCTCGAAAAGAAGTGTTGCATCGTTGACCTACTAACTGGAAGTTGACCGAAGTTTTGTCTTTTAAAGTTAAAGAGACAACAACTATTCACCTTAAATTGAAATTGCTAAATAGTCAAAATCATCAAGTTATAAGGTATACCAAACGTACGATATTCATCAAATTGCAGCTTTAAATATAATCGATAAATTATAATCATGCAACAACAATAGAAGAAAATAAAAGCAGTTTGCTTCTAATAAGTCATGTGAGCAACACGACCCGGAACTCCATGAACACCGAAAATGTATATAGTTTTTTTTTTTATAATTTGGCCTAAACTAAGAGTTAAGCTTTAAGAAAAAAAAATCGTCGGTTTTCCAATTTAAAAAATAGTATGTCTAATCAACATTGAAGTTCAGTCTTTTCGCTCCTAAGATACAGCTTCTCAAATCAAAAGAAACAATAAAATTTATGTTTTCTAAAAGTCTCCCAAAAACCTCCCAAATTTCAATAGTCTATTTCTTAGAATCTAAAGGTCCAATTATTAATATCAAAAAAAGAATAATTTTTAAAATTTTCTGATCTCCTAGAAAAAAAAACAATTTGAAGGTTATGGAATTAATAAAAGTTTTAACATAAATCAAAACGGACTAAAAAATCAATATTAGGCGTCACCCATAAAGTATGTCATGCTCTAGGGGAGGAGAGGCGGGAGGTCTGAGCAAGTGTGACATTGCATGTTATAAGTATAGGGAAAGCGTGGCAAAGGGGGGAGGAGAGGGTAAATCTTGGCTAATTTTAACGTGACGTACTTTATGGATGAAGCCTTACATTTTCAAATATAAGCCTTGATTTTAATAAAAACCCTCCTTCTCATCTCATCTCTACACTTTAATCGTTTTTCACGTTTTTTCTTGTTCCTTAACTTGTGGCACTCCTGTTCATTTACATTCGAAATTACCCTTTTTTAGATTTGAAAAACTATATAAAATAAATTGATAGCTTGATTTTTTAAGTTTTGCTTCGCGAAGTTATGAGATAATTTTAGTGTTAATTTGTTGAATTTTGTGGAAACTTGTGAGGATTTATGGAGAAATTTTCTGAGAGTGTTTGTGTGAATTTCTTGAAATTATTGTAATATTTATCAAGTTGAGCGTTCAGTTTCACGTTAAACAGTATTGATAAAACATATTACGAATCAATGCTACAAATTGATGAATGCCCAAATTTGAATACCACAGAAACAAACTTTTACGCAAATTGAAAATGCTGTACCAAAATCCGTAAAATGTTGAGAAGTTATTTAGTTAAACTTTGGATTTGTGGCCTCTTAAAAGATTAACTTGTGAGGCATTTAACTAAATTTTAACAAAAGGTTGATATCAGATCTTCAATAACTTGCATGCTTCAAAACATTCTTAAAATAAACTGCAATTTCCTGAACTAAATCATTATCTTCTTACAATATAAAAATAAAACTCAGTAAATGAAATTTACAAATATCATTGAAAAACAAAAACGACATTGAAATAAATGTGCAAACAATCTTAAAGAACATTTTTGGTAAAAACTGCAACTGCAGGAACATTTTCAGGAAATTCATCTGCAGCAAACATCATTTTCTGAAGCAGTGGCGGGCAAGAACTAATGTTTAATAATAGTTGAAAATGTAAGAAAAAACCATAACATTATTTTCATCAGATCCTTTTAAAATTACAAAAAAATATATATTTTTTGAAATGTGTTTTTTGATTTATTTTATTATCACAAAAATATACATAAAAAAATTATTCAGGCATCATTATAATTTATGTAAACGAAATTTGGATTAAAATCTTCTTTACAAAAATAACAATTCTTACGTTATTGTGCACTTATATGCAAATATCTTAAAAAATATTATGAAATGATTTTAAACACACACAAAATTTAAAAGGTTATATATCGAATTTCTTCAAATTATTGAAGCTTATTTTAAAAATATTTTTTGGCTGAGTTTCTTGACTCATTTTGAGACATTTTTCAATAATTCAAAAATTTTTGCTATAACTTTGTTATCTGCTTTTTTAAGCTTTTTCCTTACACAATTTATAACTAAAATAGTTTTCTAGTTTTCTGAAAACTACATTATTTTTTGCTTACTCATTTATTTAAAAAATCAATTTGAATAAAATGCATCAAAACAGAAAAACTAATATTTTTAGTAAACACATTAAAAATAGTAAAAAAAAATGGTAGAATTATTCTGTACACAAATTCAAGTTTTTTTTTATCGTATATTTCACAATTTTACGAAATTGATAATTATATTTTCTTCTCCGAGTTTTCAGTTTAATTCTTAAAACATCAATATAGAAATGATAAAAATTAAATTCAAACATAAAGAATGTTTAAATTTTAAACAAAAACATTGCTAAAGCAAAAAAAGTTAAATGCTTTCATTTTATTTTTAGTAAAAATACGTAAAAATTTGATCTTATATTTTTCAAAGTTTATGTCTCCCCTCCGCCCCCCCCCCCCCTCTCAATATCAGGGGGCAAAAATCAGGGGGCATTAAAAAATATTAAAAAAAAAAACAAAATTTCTTCAGAAATAGAAGTCTAATCAATTGGAAACTAATTAAAATGCATTTTTCTGCGTTGGAAATCGTATTTAGCATTTATGGGATCGATAAAAAATATTAATTTTAATGTACGGCACCGCAACAAGATTTTTTTTCACGAAAATTTTTGGTTTGTTGATACGTTGATATTTTGAAAACTAAAATGCATGGTGTAAAATGCATTTTAAAACAATTTTTTCATTGAAATGTTGAAACTATGGCTTGTAATTTCAATTTTGTATTTTTTAATTTTTTAATAAAAAGTTCAAGAAAACTTGTAGAAATTAATTGATTTTCATCATTTTTCTCTTATTGTTCGAAAGAATGCAGTGACAAACACAAATTATTGAATTTTTTCAAATTCATAATAACTTATTAAAAAAATAAACCAAAACCAAAAAAACTAGGACTACAAAATATTTAAAAAGAATGCAAAATTCAGCAAAGTGTTATTTAAAGAATAAATCCTACTATTGCTTGAAAGAATACAGTCTGAGCAGTTCTCTAGGATTTCGGTCATTCGATTTTTTTTTTGTATTTTTTAATCCGACTGAAATTTTTTTGGTGCCTTCGGTATGCCCAAGGAAGCCATTTTGCATCATTAGTTTGTCCATATAATTTTCCGTACAAATTTGGCAGCTGTCCATACAAAAATGATGTATGAAAATTCAAAACTCTGTATCTTTTGAAGGAATTTTTTGATCGATTTGGTGTCTTCGGCAAAGTTGTAGGTATGGATACGGACTACACTGGAAAAAAATGATACACGGTAAAAAAAATTTGGTGATTTTATTATTTAACTTTTTATCACTATTGCAAAAAAACACTATTTTTAATTTTTTTTATTTTTTGATATGTTTTAGAGGACATAAAATGCCAACTTTTCAGAAATTTCCAGGTTGTGCAAAAAATCATTGACCGAGTTATGAATTTTTTAATCAATACTGATTTTTTCAAAAAATCGAAATATTGGTCGCAAAAATTTTCAACTTTATTTTTCGATGTAAAATTGAATTTGCAATCAAAAAGTACTTCAGTGAAATTTTGATAAAGTGCACCGTTTTCAAGTTATAGCCATTTTTATGTAACTTTTTTTAAAATAGTCGCAGTTTTTCATTTTTTTTAAATTAGTGCACATGTTTGCCCACTTTTGAAAAAAAAAATTTTGAAAAGCTGAAAAAATTCTCTATATTTTGCTTCTTCGGACTTTGTTGATACGACCTTTACTGCCCCTGATCGCATAAATGTCCCATATGCATTTTCATCGATTTCGAGTTATTGATGCAGTTTGGTTCAAAATTGTGTGCTCTTTCAAAAGAGCCTATAACTGCCCACCATTGAAAAAACGGCTAATATCCACTTTTGGCAAAAACGAGATATTAGCCCGAGGTGGTAGAGGATGTTCCAACGCATCTTCTGAAACTTGAATTTCACTAAAATAGTGTTTAGACTTGGCTGCCGATGCGAAAAACCAAACGGCTAATATGCCACTCTTATGGGAAATTGCCTTGACGGAGATATTATGACAAACACTAAAACGCGTTTTTCTCGGAATACTTGATTTGGCATAATAGCCGAATTTTCAATTATGGGCAGATAACATCCAGTACTTTGTTCTAGAAATCAGGAGGAAATCCAGTTTTTTCGTGAAAACTTAACACGTAGCCTTATGTATGGGACAAACTTCAAATGCGTTTTTCTCAGCTTGCTGTTTTTGCATATGGGACATTTATGCGAACATGGGCAGTTTAGTTGCTGAGATATTGCAATGCAAAGGTTTAAAAACAGGAAAATTGATGTTTTCTAAGTCTCACCCAAACAGCCCAACATTTTTCAATGTCGATATCTCAGCAACTAATGGTCCGATTTTCAATGTCAAAATATGAAACATTAGTGAAATTTTCCGATCTTTTCGAAAACAATATTTTCAAATTTTCAAATCAAGACTAACATTTCAAAAGGGCCAAACATTCAATATTACGCCCTTTTAAAATGTTAGTCTTGATTTGAAAATTTTGAAAATATTGTTTTCGAAAAGATCGGAAAATTTCACAAATGTTTCATATTTCGATATTGAAAATCGGACCATTAGTTGCTGAGATATCGACATTGAAAAATGTTGGGCTGTTTGGGTGAGACTTAGAAAACATCAATTTTATTGTTTTTAAACCTTTGCATTGCAATATCTCAGCAACTAAAGGTCGTATCAACAAAGTCCGAAGAAGCAAAATATAGAGAATTTTTTCAGCTTTTCAAAAATATTTTTTTCAAAAGTGGGCAAACATGTGCACTAATTTAAAAAAAATGAAAAACTGCGACTATTTTAAAAAAAGTTACATAAAAATGGCTATAACTTGAAAACGGTGCACTTTATCAAAATTTCACTGAAGTACTTTTTGATTGCAAATTCAATTTTACATCGAAAAATAAAGTTGAAAATTTTTGCGACCAATATTTCGATTTTTTGAAAAAATTAGTATTGATTAAAAAATTCATAACTCGGTCAATGATTTTTTGCACAACCTCAAAATTTCTGAAAAGTTGGCATTTTATGTCCTCTAAAACATATCAAAAAATAAAAAAAAATAAAAATAGTGTTTTTTTGCAAATCAAGTTTTAGTGATAAAAAGTTAATTAAAAAAATCACCAAATTTTTTTACCGTGTATCATTTTTTTCCAGTGTAGTCCGTATCCATACCTACAACTTTTCCGAAGATACCAAATCGATCAAAAAATTCCTTCAAAAGACACAGATTTTTGAATTTTCAAACATCATTTTTGTATGGACAGCTGCCAAATTTGTATGGACAGCTGCCAAATTTGTATGGAAAATTATATGGACAAACTAATGATGCAAAATGGCTTCTTAGGGCATACCGAAGGCACCAAAAAAGTTTCAGTCAGATTAAAAAATACAAAAATTAAAATTGAAGAAAAAAGACCGATTTCGTAGAGAATTGCTCAGTCTTCAGTTTAACCGATTATATTATATTGATAATTCTTTAAAAAACTTAGTAATTAATGTTTAATTATGAAAATTTGTTTGTTTTTCATTTTTGCTTCCTTTATTTCGATTTGGGATCGGATCAGCAAAATGTTCCGTTTCGCACTTATATTTACAGATATTAGAATATTTCCATCGGGCATCTAATGTTGGAAAGGGTGTTCAATCAATATCTGGTAATAAATAGCTTAATGGGAAGTGATCAAGCATGTTCTAACACTTTAGGAAACAAATATTTTCATGAATTTTTAAATATTATTCCAATGTTTTACAGCTGAACTGAAATATAAGGCAAAGGTATTGTAAAGTTTTGTTTAGTTACATCTTGTAAGAATGAACTGTTAACAAATTACAGTGGACTCTCTCGTTGTCAATATTGAAGGGACCGTCGAGAGCGGGAGTTATCAAATTATAGAACGAAAAATCAAAGCAATCTATTTGAAGGGACTGAAAAATTTATTGACAGCTGGAGCAATATTGATATCGAGAAGATCGACAGCCAGAGAGTCCACTGTATTTCGAATTCGTTTATATTTAAGAAAACATCTTGAAAAAAGCGATGGATTAAAAAATTTCCTAGGGAAAACCAACAATTTCCATAACCATCTGCTCCTCCACCATCGGCCCACAATTCGCGACAATCCATTAAGGTCGACTATCAGTGCAGCCGGCCAGGTTCGATCCTCGTGCAAACCAAACAATAACTCAACGCCACGCTTCACGGCTAATCAAGCAAATTCCATCGCATCTTGCTGCCGTCGCCACCGCCATCCCAAAATTTATGGAATTTTTGCTGCTCCGATAAAGGCACACACTCAATTTTCACGCTCGATTTCCAGAATTTTGATCAATTTTTCCATTTTCGTCCACCGCCACCGCCGCTAACACTACTGTGGGTCACGGCTGAGCAGGAATCTAGATTTCCATCAATCCTGGTTCCGGCGGCTGCTTAGCTACATCTGCTCCTGGTCCTGATCCCGATTCCCCCGGATTGTCACACATTGCTAACGGCATTAGTTCTGGTGTGTCCTTTATTTTTCGCCCGCTAGTTGCTAGTAGCTGCCGAATGTCACAGAAGCATTAATTCCATTCCTTCCACCAGGACCTACGATTCGTTCCCGTTCCCGGTGTCCTCCCGAGGAGGTCGGAATTTCTGGTCCTCGGCCCTATTCAACGAGCCAATTTTCAACGGCCCGCTGCACGGTAAGGTTACACACTAAACGATCCGAACCTCGGCCCATATGAATTCCTTGTTCCGAGTCGAATCGCTAAATTTGTTGTTCTTTTCAGAGATCGTCGTCGTCGTCCCATTCCTCCATGATCTGTTCCTTCTTCTAGAGAATGCTTGTTCTACAGCCAGCGGTGCTGGTGGGCCTTCGAGTTCAGGGAAATAAAACCTGCCTGGAGCCCTGGAGAGATTGCATTAGGGCTATTGGAAGCTATCAAAGGAATCGAAGAAGCGATTTGATAGTCCAATGAGGGAATATCTCGAGGGTAGCGCTGAGGAAAAAAAAAAGGATTAGAATGCATTATTTTTGTGTGGTGGGAAACCCCTAACTGAGACATTCATAACTGCTGCCGCTGCTGTTGGTCAGATCGTATTCCTGGTACTTTTGTACCCTTTTAGGGTAGCCACGCCGCGGCCAAGGTGTTGGGAACCTGGTGAGCTGTGAAGAGTTAGTAGGAGGATTCCTGCTGGCTTTAATTAACCTGCCCGATGGACACCCGCGGTGGTTCAGAGGGAATCGATCATGTGAATTCGAATTATTGCGGACAGCATAAGCAGCAGTAATGGGTTTAGTAGAGGGTTGGGTTTTATAGAACATTTATGCAATATACTGTTTGAAAACTTAAAACCATCTGCTTCATATTCTCACGTTATCTTATATTTTCATATATATTTTTCAACTAAGCGAAAAATGCTGAATACAAAAGCGATTATGGGTAATTCTCTACCAACTCACACAAAATCGGGAAAAGTTGCCCCGACCCCTCTTCGGTTTGCGTGAAACTTTGTCCTATGGGGTAACTTTTGTCCCTGATCACGAATCCGAGGTCCGTTTTTTTATACCTCGTGACGAAGGGGCTGTACGACCCCTCCCATTTTTGAACATGCGAAAAAAGAGGTGTTTTTCAATCATTTGCAGCCTAATATGGTTATGAGATGGAAATTTTACTTTTATGTAGAATTGGACTCCCGATTTGATAGCGTACTCAAAATTCCGAAAAAAACGTATTTTTCATCGAAAAAAACACTTAAAAAGTTTTAAAAATTCTCCCATTTTCTGTTTATCGACTGTAAAAAAATTTTGAACATGTCATTTTAAGGGAAATTTAATGTACTTTTCGAATCCACTTAGACCCAGAAGGGTCATTTTTTCATTTAGAACAAAAATTTTCCGTTTTGGTTTTTTCTAACTTTGCAGGGTTATTTTTTAGAGTAGAATAATGTTCTACAAAATTGTAGAGCAGACAATTACAAAAATTTTGATATATAAACGTAAGAGGTTTGCTTATAAATATTACGAATTATCGTGATTTTACGAAAAAAAGTTTTGAAAAAATTACCTTTTGCGTTTCTCTTTGTTTCGTCGTCCGTGTCTGTCGCGGGTGACGAAGAACGGCCATGATCAAGGTTGAAAAAAATCTCTTCGAGCGAATAATGATTGCCTGAACGACGACGACCAACTTTTTCAAAACTTTTTTTGGTAAAATCCCCATAACTCGTGATGTTTATAAGCAAACCCCTTATGTTTATATATCAAAATTTTTGTAATTGTCTGCTTTAGAACATTGTTACACTCTAAAAAATAACCTTGCAAAGTTAGAAAAAACACGAAATTTTAAAATGAAATTGTTTTTTCTAAATGAAAAAATGACCCTTCTGGGTCAATGTGGATTCGAAAAATACTTTAAATTTCCCTTAAAATGACATATTCCAATTTTTTTTTACAGTCGAGTAATAGAAAATGGCAGAGTTTTTAAAACTTTTTTAGTGTTTTTTTTGATGAAAAATACGTTTTTTCGGAATTCTGAGTAAGCCATCAAATCGTGCGTCTAATTTTACATTAAAGTATCTTTAACACCAAATTTCTATCTCTACACCGTTTCAGGCTGCAAATTATTGAAAAACACGTCATTTTTCGCATGTTCTAAAATTGAAGGGGTCGTACTGCCCCTCCGTCACGAGGTATCAAAAACTGGACCTCGGATTCTTGATCAGGGACAAAAGTTACCCCTTAGGACAAAGTTTCAAGTAAATCGAAGAGGGGTCGGGGTAGAGGGTGACGATTCTCGAGACTTTCAATTTCCCGGGAATCGAGAGTTGAATTTGGCCATTTCCCGGGAATTCCCGGGTCCCGGGAGTTTTTTTTTTACTATGCCAATAGTGACAATAATTCAAAAAGAAAATTAACAAATTTGTTTCTTTTCAATGAATTCAGTTACAATTAATTCATACAAATTCTACGAAACGTTAATTTAAGTAGCCTCATAATTTTGAGGAACTATATAAAACCTTTTGATTTTTTTTTCTGAATCTGCAAATACATAATCGTTTCTTGCGCTTATAAGACGCAAAATTGCACTTTAAAATATTTACGAATCTTAATTCGCACTGAGTGATTTTTCAAAAGTTGCACAAACTTGTTATTAGATCTTTGTAAAAAAAATAACTAATATAGGGGTAATTCTCCGCCAACTCACACAGCAGTTGCCCCGACCCCTCTTCGATTTGCGTGAAACTTTGTTCTAAGGGGTAACTTTTGTCCCTGATCACGAATCCGAGGTCCGTTTTTTGATATCTCGTGACGGAGGGGCGGTACGACCCCTTCCATTTTTGAACATGTGAAAAAAGAGGTGTTTTTCAATAATTTGCAGCCTGAAACGGTGATGAGATAAAAATTTGGTGTCAAAGGGACTTGTATGTAAAATTAGACGCCCGATTTAATGGCGTACTCAGAATTCCGAAAAAACGTATTTTTCATCGAAAAAAACACTAAAAAAGTTTTAAAAATTCTCCCATTTTCCGTTACTCGACTGTAAAAAATTTTGGAACATGTCATTTAATGGGAAATTTAATGTACTTTTCGAATCTACATTGTCCCAGAAGGGTCATTTTTTCATTTAGAACAAAATTTTTCATTTTAAAATTTCGTGTTTTTTCTAACTTTGCAGGGTTATTTTTTAGAGTGTAACAATGTTCTACAAAGTTGTAGAGCAGACAATTACAAAAATTTTGATATATAGACATAAGGGGTTTGCTTATAAACATCACGAGTTATCGCGATTTTACGAAAAAAAGTTTTGAAAAAGTTGGTCGTCATCGATCATGGCCATTCATGGTCACACGCGACAGACACGGACGACGAAACAAAGAGAAACGCAAAAAGTAACTTTTTCAAAACTTTTTTTCGTTAAATAGCGATAACTCGTGATGTTTATAAGCAAACCCCTTATGTCTATATATCAAAATTTTTGTAATTGTCTGCTCTACAACTTTGTAGAACATTGTTACACTCTAAAAATTAACCCTGCAAAGTTAGAAAAAACACGAAATTTTAAAATGAAAAATTTTGTTCTAAATGAAAAAATGACCTTTCTGGGACAATGTAGATTCGAAAAGTACATTAAATTTCCCATAAAATGACATGTTCCAAAAATTTTTACAGTCGAGTAACGAAAAATGGGAGAATTTTTAAAACTTTTTTAGTGTTTTTTTCGATGAAAAATACGTTTTTTCGGAATTCTGAGTACGCTATCAAATCGGGCGTCTAATTTTACATACAAGTCCCTTTGACACCAAATTTCTATCTCATCACCGTTTCAGGCTGCAAATTATTGAAAAACACCTCTTTTTTCGCATGTTCAAAAATGGAAGGGGTCGTACCGCCCCTCCGTCACGAGATATCAAAAAACGGACCTCGGATTCGTGATCAGGGACAAAAGTTACCCCTTAGGACAAAGTTTCACGCAAATCGAAGAGGGGTCGGGGCAACTTTTCCCGATTTCGTGTGAGTTGGTAGAGAATTACCCATAGATTATTTCCCAGTATCGGGAATTTTGCAACATGATAAACAACGTCTCAAATAAAAAAAATAAACTGTTTTTTTGTAATTTTTGAAGGTAACTGTAAATATTCATTGAAAACATATTTACAGTTATCAGGAAAACCCAAATGTTCACAAAAAAACTAGATTATGAGGATTGCTATGCTCGAGAGAAGATATGGAAATTGAACTTAACATGAAAAAGCTTTTCCCTCTTAGAAATAATAAAAAAAATATTTGGGAATAAAACGTTTGATTTCATCTCTAGGGTGTAACTGCTAAATATATTTTAAGGTAAATTTTGGGGTCCACATTTTTTTTGGCTTCTCTCAATTATAGTTATTGGAATTTTTGACAAGTTAAAATTTACACTTTCTGTATAAGAAGATGAGCATTGGTTTATTTGAACTTGAATATCGAACATTGAACATTCAATTTTGTAAACAATTTCGAATTTATCAAATACTTTTCTGATTAGTTTATAAATAAAATTTTGCTTCGATATTTATAAGTTTAAAATTTCCCGGGAGTCTCGACCGAATTTCCCGGGAATCGAGAGGTCCAAAAATTGTCGATTTCCCGGGATTTTTTTTCCCGGGAATTCCCGCTCGTCACCCTCTAGGTCGGGGCAA
Organism: Culex pipiens pallens; assembly: GCF_016801865.2. Lineage (NCBI taxonomy): Eukaryota > Metazoa > Arthropoda > Insecta > Diptera > Culicidae > Culex > Culex pipiens. Next base: position 139,212,392 of record NC_068938.1, on the reverse strand, counting down.
CTGCTGTGTGAGTTGGCGGAGAATTACCCCTGTATATATTTGAAATAATAATTAAAAAACTAATATGAACAAGCATTTCAAAATATTTTGCATATTTTTTTTTTCAATGAGGCAATAGTAGAAAAGCAAAGATGAAAAAAACATACATATGCAATACTCATATGTATTTTCAAATAATCATATAAAGCATCTTGCAACAAATTTATATAATTTTCAAAAGGGATTATTTTCACACTGTATTAGGTTAAGGCAATTTTCGCATAAAGTCCCCTGACATAATAAGATTTTATTTTAGCAATTTGGAATATGTTTCACTAAAAACTCTCAAATCATATATTTATTTGCATACCCTCCAAAACATGTTGACTGTCATTTTTTTGTCTTTTACTAAAATAATCGAGATGTTATGAAAATTTCATAAGCAACGTAATTTTTTAATACTGATAGTTAAAAAAAAGCTAAGAATTTGATTGATAATTTCATGTTTGGTATCCATCGGTAAGTTTTTTCATTGATTGAATGAAGTGGTTTTGAAAAAAAGTTTAAATCTTTGATTTATTTAAAACTCAGCAGAAGATTGTTTAAGATCTTAAAGTTATAATTATGAAACTTAAATAAATAACATTAAAAGTTTTCAATCCTGCTTCCTTGATTCGTTATGATTAAAAGTGTTGAACTCAAAATTGTGTGGGATTTTTCATATATTTTTTTCAATACATACAAAAATATTCTTACTTAATAGAACTCTTTTGAATATTGAAAAAATAGAAACGTACAACCATTGCTATAGAATAACTTTAGCATAAATCTCTGAATTTTATAAATATTATTTTGCAAATCTGTTTTATTTGAAGATTTTATCAAATTTGACATTCAGTACAATTTAAGAATTTCTTGTCCAGTAAAAACAACTAAACCCAGAAACATAAAAATCCTCCTGTCAAAGTATATAAATTAGGCGAAATTTTGTTTTAATCGTTAAGTAGTTTGTATATATTACACTAAAGTATGATTTGAGTAGGGGTAGGCGTGGCTGAATGGTTACGCTGTTCGCTTTGTAAGCGGAAGGTTCTGGGTTCGATTCCCATCTGCTCCTATCGAGAAATTATGGAAAGGAGGAATTCTGAACACTTAAATATGAACGAAAAATTCATTAGCTCGCGGCGGGGTTCGATCCCCCGTCCTTTGGGTCAGCAGACAAAAATGCTAACCACCAGACCATCGAGGCTTAGTTGACTAGAAGGATTAAGAATGCTATAAGAATCCAAGAAACTTGATTGGAATCTGTGTACCTAAGAACAGGAAATGCAATATTGAATGTAAGTTGAATTCAAGGACACATACTGGTTGCATAATTGTTAGGCGAATATTGAACTTTCAACACGACCAGAATTCACCTCAAAAAGCTTGGTGAACTGAATTGGAAAGCTTCCAAAATGAATCCAAGAACATACGAAGAATTCAGGACTATAAATAGATTTGACCGGCCGCATCACTTACCACGGTGAATCCTGGCTTCACACCCATCTTACTAACACCCTCAAACCTCACGTGATACTTTGTCGAAGACGCAGCTGATTTAGCGGTCTTCATCACTCAAGTATCGGACTAAAATTCCTATCCACTTCCCCGTGTCTTACCACTGGTCGTGGCCGGCGCTGTGATTGACTAGCATGATAGGGACATTTGAAAGTTGCGAAGTGGTGATGTTTGGTTCCTACTCTTCATCTGTGGTCCACGGAGCAATTCTTGGAGGTCCTGGTCAATAACAGAGTAGCAACTACGGGTAGACACCAATGCTATGCTATGCTATTACACTAAAGTATGATTTGATATTTGAAGCCCTGAATTTCAGCATCAGAATTTAGACCGATTCCAACAATTTTGATTTTTTTGTGGGATATGCAATAATTTTACTGTGTCTCTGCAGGTTGATAAAATATTTTTTTTTATTGCAGCGAGATTCGCCACAATTATGAGGTGGATTGTCTAACGTGTAATCTTTATGAATTTTGAGCACATCAAAACTTAATTCTAATAGCTATTTACTAATTTGAGATAAAACATTGACATTTTCTGAATTCAAACAGTAAGGTCAGAAAGCTATGTACATTTTTATGTAAAAAACATGTTTTAAAGCCATTTCTGAACATTTTTGTTTATTTTAACGGTGCAAATCAGCTAGAGCTTTGCAAATCATTTAAATCGGCAAAACAACATTCTACGATGGATCAACAATGATAGCCTTGAAACGAGTTGTCTTGTAAGATAACTTCTGTCAAAAATGGCCGGGAAGTTTTATTTTTTTCAAAATTGATTTAAACCCTTTGTGCTCGTATCGATTGTGTGATTGTGCTGATTAAATAAGCTTTATCGTTGTGAACAATTAAATCAGCAATTTAAGCGAAATTTTAGGACCTAATTGTTTTTTTCTTTAGAATCAATCTGTTCTGTCTGAAAACAATCCAAAATATCCAAATATCGTTAGGCAACACGGCTAAAACAGCTGTCCCTATTCGCCTCATGCGTCCCGATTTGCCCCAGACTATGGTATGAAAAGTGAAACGAGATGCACAATCTCTTTTACATGTATGACCCTTAGGTTAACCTAGAGACCATTTTAAGACAAGCATGTTGTACTTATCTCGGCAAACCATTCTTTGTTTTTTTTTATTTCTCTGTCTGACCAATAGCCAAGAGCAAACTCAACTGAATTGAATTGTTTTACAGGGGTTCAAAGATGAGCATCAATCAATAAAGATGCCATCATTATTCATCGATTCGAACTTCTGTAAACTCATCATCAATCGATTCCAGAAAGCAGTTGAACACATGTTACGTTTTCCAGTCCCTGTGTTGTTCTAAAACCTTACATTTGCAATTCATTCATCGTCTACAGAAAAGTCCCAAGCCCCGGTAAAACACAACATCACGCGAGAAAAAGAGCATGCACCCTCTGAGCCAAATTAAGAATCGACTAGAAAACATAGAAAAACAAAACAGTTTGTCCTGCCATGCTTCAAAGGAGCCAGCAAGCAAGCAGTATCAGCATGCAGCAAAGCAGTGTGTAAATCTTTGCCAGGCAAAAAGGCACCGCCAAAAAGCCCAGGTAGGAACATTTGTGCAGATCAAAACAGCAACAACGGAAAAGTTTTAATCCGACGTGGATGAGCAACAGGGCTAAGAGAAGAACATCGGACTAGAAAAACATAAACAAGCGCACTTCTTCGGATGGTTGCGCCGTGCACAAATTAGCAAAGCAGTAATAACATATCATTAGATTTGGCGTTTGAGGTTGGGCAAAGGCAGAAAGAGGCACGGTATTTTATCTTTTTTTTATTTTGCTGGAAAAGTTGGAAAACTCAAACTTGGTGTGGAATAATAAGCATCTGGAACAACAAACACAAAGGGAAGTGGAGGTGAACGATGATTTTGGAGGAAATTTCCTAGAAGTAATTTATTCAAAATTGATGTTTTAAGACGAGAAGACTTTTCTTGCCACGACTTTAAATTTTTGAGCTAAAAAAACAGCAGCGAGTCATATTTTTTGTTCTAACTGGCGAGTTAAATAAATTCCAAACTTTAAACCCTCAGAAATCTATTGGTAAAAACTGGCTTTTCAGATTTAAACTCATCAGTGTTAATTTCATGTTTGACACGAAAGGAAATAGTCACCTTTAAAACTTTTAAGGTGACAACTTCCATAATTGCCATGATTTTTCGTTCGAATATATAAATGTTGCTTCTTTTACAATAATTTCACAAAATTCCTTCTACAAGTTGTTTAGAATAGTAGCCTACACATATTTATACTTTCTGATAACGAATTTCCCCTTCCTTGTACAGTTATGAAAATCAACATTCCCCAATGATTATCAACTACAAAGTCAATGATTGCTTCACCAAATTATTTAACTTTTGAGACACATTTGAGTTAGACCAAAAATTCCTTCATGGTCTTCAAGTAGGGTACATCCGGCATATGCTAAATTATTCGGGTGCAAAAAGACTTATAACATAACTAAATACAAAGCATTTTAGAGTGATGCTTATTTTTCTAAGAAAATGATTGACTGCTTCACCTTAATGATAGTAATGGTAGTAAGCTTATAAAGAAAAACAGATTTAGGTATTTAAAAAGAAAACGTTTAACTAAATGTTATCCTGACTAGTGAATTGATTATTTTTGATAAATAGATCAGAATTGACTTTTTTTTATAAATAGATCAGTTGACTTCAAAAACAACTAAAGATTTCAAGATAAAAAAATATAGCTAGTTTTGATTATTGTGTATTTGCTTTTCACTAATTTAGGATAATAAAGTGGAAGGTTTTATGATACTCAATCAAATTAAATTATTTTTCTCAGCTTTGAATAGCTTCAAAGTTAACCCTCTAATGTCCAATTTGTTTTGTTTTTATTTGTTAGTTTTGGAGGTCATTTGGAGACACTTCTGTTTTTGGTAAAAAAATCTCTCGTGTTATGATTTTCTTATTTTTTTTAAATTTTCGCATGCATTTTTTCTGTTTTTTTTTTTTATTTTTATTAGTAGTATAAGGTCCGTTAATTCACCTCCATTCAGTATCATGTTGGTATCTAGGTCTAGACAAAGCAAATTCCCCCAAAAAAATCAAAACATTGGCTAATTCTCTTGAAAAAAGTAGAATCACCAAATCTAAGAGTTTCTCTTACACGAAAAGGAGATTTTATATGGAAATTTTGTGGAAAGTCAAAATATCAACGGATTTATTTCCACACAGAAAAAAAGTTGAATATTGGAAGGTTGAAAATTTAGTTGGTTGAATCTTGTGTAAATTTACATAAAAATGTGTCAAAATGGGAACCTGATGAATATTCATCGAAAACTGATGACAATTCACCAGTTCTTGATGTAATATTACACATTTATTTTTTGACACAAAATCTGTCATCTTTTTCTGATGAATATTATCATCATTTTTCCTGTGTATAGCAGGGGTGACCAAAGTATGGCCCGCGGGGAGGTGATTGCTTGTGGCCCGCGGACCCATTTTGAATGCTCATGTAGAATGGCCCTTTTGCTTATGATTTGATGATTTATAAATGTTTCATACGACACAAATGTTTTGATCAAAAATTTATCAATGTAACAATTATACAGGTTTAAATGTGAGTGAAAAAGTTAATTTCGTCAAAATTTTCATCAAACAATTTTAGAAATGTGTTATGAAAGGTCAAAATTTGACATCAGTAGAAAACTGTAATAAAAGTAAAAATATAAGTAATCCATATCAATTACAAGTTAAAACGCACAATTTTTTTATGAACTGAGCCTTAAACTTATTTTCTTTAGGAAACCTTTCACCCCAGGATTCGAAGTCATGACATTTGGATAACAACTCTGAGCGAATAAACAAAATTTACAGAAATTTTATTGAAATTGGACGAATCATTGTTGGAAAATTCTTTTACAAAAAAAAATCATAAGCTGCGCTTGATTTCAAAACAAAACATTTTTCAATGTTTTTGTTACCCCTTATAAATTATTTTTGAAAAACTTGATGCAACCTAAAAAATTTTCATTGTTTTTCGCAAGATTTATCGAGGCAAGAAAAATGCAAAGAAAAGCTTGAATGTTTTTTTTACAAAGCTGTTGGATTTTTTTAATATTTAAGTGAAAAAAAATGTAAAAATATGACATTTGGCCCGCCATTCGAAAACTTTTGGCACCCCTGGTGTATAGGGTTGTTCTTTTTTTTCTTTACTAAAAATATCAGAAAAATGGCTGAAAAGTTGTTCTTTCAGCACTAAAATGAGTGTTGAAAAGTTGAGGTTTTCATTCAAAGGGTGTTTTCCGGAATTGCAAAAAATGTTGCATGCAACTCGTTGCAAAACTAGATTTTTTTCAGCAGTCGTCTTACAACTCGTGATGAAAAATCATAACTTTGTCAATTAAAAGTTTCATAGCTTGTCTTATAACCCTTCCATTGATGTATGAAAGTTCTCATTAAATATTCAAATAGCTAAGCTATGTTTTAATCTAGGTCGTGCGAGCTGTCAGTTATGGTCAAGGCACATAAAAAATTATGGTATGCCAGATATTAAAGTTTTATCATACTTTTTTAAATGTCTGAATTTATTCATCATGAACTTATTTACAATCATATTCAAATGTATTCACACAGTTGTTATTTTTCTCCAACATTTACAATTGTTAACTGATTTTTGAATTTCGCAAATTTGAAACCACGTTCAACGCAGATCGCGGCCATCAAGAATCTGAAAAAAAATCCAGATTTGATTCACAAATTACAAAAGACTAAAAATAATAAAAATAACGCAAAAAACTATGATTTTTTCAAACATTTTCTTTGGTCGGTTTAGAATTGTCAAACAAAATAGCTAAAAGCTAACTCGAACCCGGTACACACACGAAGCTTGACATAAACAAATCTGACAACTTCCAATTTATAAGTATAAAAATTTATTGAAAGCTTGATAAAATAAAATAAAAAGTTTGAAAAAATAAATTTTGATTTGAAAATCTGCCATACCATGAGCAAAAACGCAAACTTTTTACCCCAATGTTTGACTTTCATCTTACGTAGCTCTGTAATGAACAAACATAAAGCCTTGAAAATTAAGTTTTTTTTAGTTATAATGTTAACCTTTAAGAAAAAAAATACCAAAAAATATTTGGAGAAGGTTACTTTTTTGAAAATTAACTTGTTCAGCCAATGTACCATAGTACAGTGTAACTACATTGATTCTTTTTTCTATCAGATAGTCCAATACTTTATCAAAAAATGTTTTCAAATCAAGATTTATCGATTTGCCAACCCCTTCAATATTTTGTCCTCCTATTCAATGACTCTCTCTACTGCCACGAACTAAAGCACGTGTCGTCAAGGCCAAGGTTGAGACTCTTTCCTCAAAAACAAAGCGAAAAAACACACTTTGTGATGAATTGCATAACAGCATTAACGCTCGTTGGACGTCGAACAATAGCCACGACTTGCCAACACAAAAGCCCCAATAGATAACTTCTTAGCAGCAGCACTATCATCATGGTCCATTATGACAACAACCGCGCGGGTAGAACAATATTCTCGATTTTATTGGTAGGTTTTCAAACGAGCACTTACAATGAACTCAAATGGATGAGCGATGAACTCGAATGCATGTAAAATGACACAAACAGGACTCAGGGAGTAGGAAGTAGGACGCGAATGTCAAGAAAATGAAGGAATTCGATGATAAATGGGAGAGAATTGAGCGAAAAGAGACCGGAAATGGTATTTTTTCTCTCAAATCTCTCTCGTTTTGCACAAACGATGAACGTTTTGCTTCGGGCTTGTTTGAAAACCTACCAATGAAATCGAGAATATCGGGGTGCTGACTTGATTTCGCCAAGCCCCGCGATTAGACCTGCCGCTGCTGCTCAACTGAAAACAAGTGCGAAGAGGAGGCAAAAGAAGAGCACGGGAGAGTGAGAGTGGTGTGGAAACGGTGCTGCTGCCAATCTGTTCGTGGCAAGCAGAGGAGTGAGCCGAGCGGGGTGCCGCGCGGGTAATCGGTAGAAAAATATTCTCGATTTCATTGGTAGGTTTTCAAACAAGCCCGAAGCAAAACGTTCATCGTTTGTGCAAAACGAGAGAGATTTGAGAGAAAAAATACCATTTCCGGTCTCTTTTCGCTCAATTCTCTCCCATTTATCATCGAATTCCTTCATTTTCTTGACATTCGCGTCCTACTTCCTACTCCCTGAGTCCTGTTTGTGTCATTTTACATGCATTCGAGTTCATCGCTCATCCATTTGAGTTCATTGTAAGTGCTCGTTTGAAAACCTACCAATAAAATCGAGAATAGAACTCAAACAACACCTCGAACGTGCGGCCTCAAGTAGCATGTAGTAGCGCAGCCCCTCTCAATCCAACACACGTTCGTACGTAAGTTGGTAGGTTTGGTCCTACTCTCCTGCCTATCAAGTGGAGCCTCAAAAAGTGTTTTATTGGCCTCTCTTGAAGAAAGAGAAGGCGAAAAAAGAGTGCGATGATAAAAGGAAAGACGACGACGACGCGACACGGTCTAAGATTATGAGCGGGATCTTTTGTGCTACCTTTTTAGACTCTCTCCCTCCCTATAATAGGTTAGGAATCCCAAAATAAGAGAGAAATGATTCAAAAAAGGGAAGAGCAGGACACGGGAGCGGTGAGGGGAGAAAAATGGTGGCAATTAGCGTCAAACTACGAAATCAATTCAGAAAATAATGAATAGCAACTTGGCGTCCACCGCGAGTGAAAAGGAAAAGTGAATGAAAGAGGAGAAGTAAGAGACTTCGAGGCGCAATAAAATCTCCAGAGGGCAAACAGAGATGAATGAGCGATGCTCTGGAAGGGAGAGTAAGCGGGAACAGGAATCCACTTCACGGGCACAAAAATGCCGCGGTCAATTAGAGTGATAATGTTAATTGAGATGTAACATTTCTGTATGGACCTGAAACCTCGGCAGGCGGGGTCATATTTCCCTGAAAGTGGTGATTCATCCCCCGGGGGACTTAGAAGAGCGGCCAAATCAAACAAATAATTAAACTGTAACTTTTACGGTCCAAGGACCATCTTTGAATCGCCCGCGCCCTGCCGCTTTTGACGGGGCAAAACAAACAGTGGCCCAGGTTAGGGCTGGCCGGGATGACCCGGCCCAAACCAAAACCGTGGAGCCGGATGTACCCTCAGTCGCAAAACCTCACCTTTTGAATTTCACAGATTCCCAAAAATTGTTTTCAATCCTGAGATATTCAACGAAAACATAAAAAAAAACTCCGTGCATTGTTGTCACTTTTCATATATGAAAGAAGTTTCAATCTTGTCGTGCTATCTTGACACACCCTGAAAATTTATGTAAGTGTGACAACTGGCCAAATGAATTTCAGGCCAGAACGCATTTGACACACGTACAAGCCCGACTACCGTAAACATTTGTAATTGTATATCGGGACTCCGGCAACCAAATTCAACCAAACTTCGGGTTAATGCCCAGAATGGTCAACCAAACAAAACGTGTTTGTTTTTGTTTACATTGCATGCTCTTTTATTATTTTTTTTTTTTTGTTGTTGATTCAAGGTCAAACATTAAAAAGCGTTTTTCTCGGAAGAAAGCAGAATGACAGAAGTTTCGCTCTGAAAAGTATTTTTCATCAAATCAAATTCAAAGGGTGTTTTCCAGAACAGCTAAAAAAATCAACTCGTTGCAAAATTTGTTTTTTGCAATTCCGTCGTGAAACTATTGACTTTTCCTGTCATTCTTGAACAAATAAATAGCCTACTTTTCTGTACCAAAAATAACAGAATCGAATAGCAACACTTTTCAAAATAAATGCTGAAAAGTTCTACTTTTCAGCACTGAAATGGGTGGTCAGTTGAAAAATTACAGGTTGAACTTTTCAGCACTTGTTTCGAAAAGTAACACTTTTCAACATTTTTTTTATTTAAGCGATTTATTGACAAAATACATAAAAATTTGACTTAAAATTTCACTCAATGGGTGTTTTCTGGAATTGCAAAAAATGTTGTATGGAACTCGTTGCAAAACTTGATTTTTTCAGCACTCGTCATATTTATCCAACTCGGTGAACCTCGTTGGATAAATGTACGACTCGTGCTGAAAAAACCCTCTTTTTGCAACTTGTTGCATAAACTACTATTTTTTTCAGCACTCTTCGTATCTTTCCAGCTCGGATAACGACTTGTGCAGCATTTTTTTTACGGCCAACTATTTGAGTGAAATTAAAAGATCAAAATTTAAAAAGCAACCGAGTGTATTGTAAACCTTTTCTTGCGTTTTCAGTAGGTAAATATTTAGCCCGTCAAGCCCGTTGGAGTGGGATCGCCGGGCGGCCGGTGAGAAACAGTCAATTAAAGGTGTGAATTTACCCGCTGAGCCCACCGCGTGCTCTCCAGAAATGGATGCTGGGGAATTTCTCAGGACCGCGCGATGCCGGTTACGGGCTAGGTTATCGTTGGCACCCTTTTGGCACGGTCGGTCATCCCCCCGAAGCGTCAATGAACTCTTCCGACTGTCGAGTTCTGAAAGAGAGATTTGAAAAATTTTCTAGTTAGATTTGAAATCACTTGATTTTTTATTCCAATTGCATATATATTAGTCAAAATCAATAAGAATACGTTTTTCAAACAAAAAAAAACGTGATCCACAAAAATCTTACTACTCATAATGCAATTAGAATCAATTCCATTTACGTTTCCTATTAGACCCACAAGAAACTCATTCAAACCAGAACTTCTCCTTCATTCCTTTCACACGTTTTTAATAGTCAGGACCCGGAGCCTGCAATCCCCGTTACAGTTTATATGGAATTCCAATAAGAATGTAACAGAAAAATCAGGCTTCGGGTCCAGACTGTTAATCACCAAATTCCTTTTCCAATTGCCACCTTCCAACAGGAATCCATCCATCATACTGGCGTTCGTTCTGAAGTGAATCCTTTATGCGAGTCGAGGTTTCCGCTAAAGCAGAAAGAATTAACTGAATGGCTTCGGGCAGTTCGGTTCGGCAAAAAAGGGGTGCAACAAAAAAAGAAGAATGAATAATGGGCGCATCATTTAATTGACTGCATTTGTGACGTATTTATGGGCGAAAATGTGCAGTTTGGAAATAATTCGTTGATTTATGGCAGATTGAGGGAATTTCATGGAAACGAAACTAGTTGATTGAGCCTGAAGGAATAATCGGAAACGATATTCTAACTTACTGTTGAATTCAATATCGTTTACATAAAAATAAAAAAATAAACTAAAGTATTAAAAAAAACATTTATATAAGGCTAGTACCAATATTTTTAAAAGTTTTTGTCTTCCCTTTTTCAAAATCGGCCCGAAAAAATGGAAGCCACATATATTTTTTCAAAAACTTCAAAATTACAATGGAAATTCAAGAGCAATCAGTTGAAATCAATTTAAATTGCATTCCCCTGCGTTTAGAATCATTTTGAACATATTATTGATTATTTAAAAATCTTTTGAATTTTTTAAAATTTTCGATGTACAGTACCCAACAAGTTTTTTTTTCGCTAAAATTATTGTTTTCTTCTAATCTTAATTTTTTTTGAAAACTGATGATTGCAAAAAACTGAACTAGCGTTAAATACATTTTGCACTTTCGCAAAAAAAAATCTGAGTCCTATAAAAACACTTAAAAAAAATAATAATAATTTGTATAATAAAATTTTTGTGAAATAAAGAAATAGGTATTTTTTTTAAAGAGTGTAACTATTTTTTTCTGAATAGTCTTAATTTTATTCTACAATTTTGACAAAGACACCAAATCGATCAGAAAATCCCATCTCAAGATACAGATTCTTTTTACGTTTTGTATGACCTTAAGGGTTGTATTGAGACTAGTATGGAAAAACAAATTATGCATAATTGCTTCTTTTGACACATGGAATGTTTGGACAAAGTTTCATCCAAATTACAACTATAATAATCGTGAAATAACTACGAAAATATAGACTACTTTATTTTTTTCAATTTTCAATTGAATGTATTTATTCATGAGATTTTTTTTTTTTCGTTTCCTAAAGCTTGAAAAAATTCAACTGGCGATTTCCACGCCAAATCGACCTGGCAAATAAATTGCCAATTCCAATTCATACAAAACTATCAAGAATTATTTCATGAGACTCAAATGAAGTGATTAAAATAATCAAAATTTAACACAATAGTCCTTTATTTTCATAACCGTTTGATTTTTTTTTTTTTTTTTTGCAATTCCATTGTGAAGCTACCTATTTTTTCTATCATTATCAAATGAATGAACGGCCTTCTTTTTTGCCAAAAATAACAGTACTGAAATAGTAGTTTAAAGATGATTGTTCACCAAGATTCGTATATTTATCTAACGAAAATTACCGAGTTGGATAAAAACGACGAGTGCTGAAAAAATCAAGTTTTGCAACAAGTTCCATACAACATATTTTTGCAATTCCTAAAAACACCCTTTGAATGGAATTTTAAGTCAATTGCCTATGTGTTCTAATCAGGGATGCCAGGTTGCCAGATAAATCTGGCATTGCCATTTTTTTCAGTGGCAATTTGTAAAATTTTAATTTTTATTTCTTCCAGACTTTGTTGAACTGACGTATGATGTTTATTTTGTGAAGCTATAATGCAAAAAAAGTGAAAATACACCATTTTTGAACACTATTTCGCTCATTACTTTGAGAAAAGTGGCTTGCCCGGTTTTTGCCAGATTTTTTTCTGTTCAGACCTGGTAACCCTGGTTCTAATCCCCTGAAGAAGACGACATATTGCGTCGAAACGTCGAAACAAAAAAGAAAAAACTACAAGTTTTTTGAATTTTTCTCTGACTACTGAGCCGAAAAACATCCTAATTGAGTAAATCCTCTTGTTTTATGTTTTTCTTGTTTCATTATTAGTATTTTAATTTGCATTTATCTTGTTAAGTTTATGTTCGTTTTTGGTAGTATTTGGCTTATTCTACCACCTCTTAACATTACATTTTGCCTATCTAATTTTTTCATGTTTTTACAGTCACTTTTTTATTTTTTTTTATTGTTTTTCACATTTTTTGCTATAGAATGATACCATTATCATTTAAACTGTAAAAAGCATAGAGGCATAGTCTAAGACACTAAAAATATTACTGCATACTTCTTTCAACTTAAAATATATGAAATGTTAGTAAAAAACACAGCCAAATTTGACCCCTAAAAAAATTACATTTTAAAAACTTTGACAAAGTCACATAAAACAAGTAAAACTTTCAACCCATACATTTTCTAAAATTTTAAGAGTTCAACTTTCCCATGCTTTTTAAAGATCAAAAATTGGTTGAAAAATTGATTTTTGGCAATTTTTTTAAATCGAAGCCCGTCTAAAGGTGGAGTTGGGTTGTAGAGGGTTAATATGTTTGGTTTTATGCTTCCCCTTTTTTCAAAATTAGATTTTATATTTAAATGAATGGCTGGTATTTAGTTCTTATCAATTTAATTTGTAACAAATTTATTTATTTTGATTTATTTTGTAACAAATCTATACCATATTTTTATTTATTTTTAAGGTAGATCCACTGTCTAACGCACAAACTAGACGGTGACAACTTCAGATTTATTCAATACAAAAAAACACTGCACCTAACAAGCTTGTTAGAATAAATTACTCCCAGCTCGCATAAATCAACCGCCTGCGCACTTTCAATCCAATAATCCGCTGACAAAACTTATCCCAAACAACACTCTCCAAAGACACTCATACCTTAGAACCTGCTGTCATCATCCGCGGGCGCATGGTCTAGGGACACAGGCTGCTCCCGTGTCCATAAATCATCCACGTGTAAAGTGTCATGAAATGCTGTCCACCGCACGTACACCATAAATTATCACATGCGTGTCTACAATCTACAGAGTTTCTTTGAGTTCCCGGGTCTGAGTCCGAGTCCAGTCCAGCAGCTCGATCGATGACAGGTGTAAGACGTGGGATTAAATGCGTACTCTGTGGCACCGTGTCTCTATACACTAGATTGGACCATGTGACACAACCCGGGGACACGTACATCACCGCGACCAGGTTGGTTGTCCAACCTCAAAGTCTACAATTGCCCCACCTAGGCCGGTTAAGGATTGTGCCAAAGAGAAATATAATTGCATCATTTTCTAAAGCAAAAAAGACACCCAATCATTAAACCGACAATCATGTCTACTTGTCTGTGCCGTGTCCTGTACACCGGTCACCGGTCATCGACGAACTGCGTGTTCGCCCCCACAATTGGTCGCCTAGACACATGGCGCCAGCCTATCGAAAGTTGCCACTCCCTCGCCTCAAGTTGAACATGAGAATAATTTGCCATAAATTATTCACAGAGTTTGTGCTCGCGATTCCTTTACCTTTCACTACCCATTCTTTAAGAATCTCAAATTGCAACGCGTTGAAGTCACTTGAAGCGGTTCCAAAAACTTGATTAACTAATCACACTTTGAAGAACTGAACCTTGGGAAAGTCTCTCGAATCAAGTGTCTTCTTGGGCTATTTTAAAACTGGTCGTGGAATTTCGAGCAATCAATCTTGCAACAGGATCCACTATCGCAGAGAGTCTAGACCAGAAGGGTACGTGAATGTTTTTGAAATTAATAAATTATGACGGTGTCGTGGCAACGCAGGTCGTCCCCAGGAATCCATGGAAAAGGCCTTCCTTGGAGTCTGGGACAGTACGGTCTATTTGAGTGGTTATTGCATCGCGATGGAGAAAGATGAATTGATTTTGCTACTTTGATTGGCTGATGGTCCGATGTAGTCAAAGGGCCTATGACCATTAGTTTGATATCAACATTATTGAAAAAATATATATATTAAGATAAAATTGACAAAAAATCGAATCAATTCTTTTGATTGGAGATTTAACTTGTTTATATTTCTCTTCTATAAAGGAGAAGAGTTGTCAAAAGCTCAAACAATACAATTCTTTGAATAAAATAGTAAATAAAGCGTAAAAAAGATCGTAAAGCGACAAACAATTTCCAACTTTTTGAATATTTGATCATTTATTTATCCTCAGCGTTTTTCTCTCAAGAATGAGCCATTATTTTTGAAAATGTATTTTTACAACCTTTTCTACGACCAAAGAAGACATTTTGCATAATTGATTCGTCCATACAATTCTCCATACAATATTGGCAGCTGTCCATAAAAATCTGTACCTTGAAAATGGATATGGATCTGATCAATTTGGTTTTTAAAAAACATGAAATTTAATATCATGCTCCGTTTTTGCCAACTTAAAATAATGTTGTTTTAAATGTGCCTTTTTTACTAGTAGAAGTCATGACCAAGCATAACCAATAACCAATAACCGAATTGGCGTCTTTTTTTTAAAGTGACGATAACTCAGCAAATATGCGTCCACTTGCCAAAAAAAAAAAAAACTATCATGAAATTTTTCGTTCCTTCTAAAAAAAGAATTCAAAAAAAAATCAAATCATCCATAACATCAGAGAAGGCTCCAAAACACCCATTAAAACCATATAAATATGCAGCCATTCCACGTCAAACAGGAAGTCTCCAAATCAAAAGTGAATTTTCGATTTGACTCAAATTTGGAGTGGGGGTTCTTTGACCCAAATAGTTAGACCCGTATTTTTTTTTGTTTGGTGATTAGGGTGCTCCTATTGGAAATAGGGTGGTCTGAAAAATGGCATTTTTCGTCGATTTTCGCAAAAAGCACATTTTTCGGACTACCCTATTTCGGATAGGAGCACCCTAATCGCCAAAAAATACGGGCCTAATTATTTGGGTCAAAGAACTTCCACTCCAAATTTGAGCCAAAATGGGAGCACTTTTGATTTGGAGACTTCTTGTTTGACATGGAATGGCTGTATGAAGGGTAGATTAAAAAAGTATGATAAACTTTTATTCGAAAGAACGAAAATTTTTGCAATGGCTTCTTTTTAAAATATTCACAATCGAACGTATATTTGCCTGGATATTAGCTGACTTATCGTCACTTAAAAATCAATGCTAATTTGATGAAGAATAAAAAAATAATCATTTTACCTGTTTATTTCTCTTTCATAGACTGTATCTCAGCAAGAATGGTCTAATCTTCAATTTTTTTAAGAAATTTGATTTGCAATTTACGGATCTTTTCAAAAATCAAATTTGAGAGGTGTTCAAGCTTTGCACGACTTCATTTATGTTTTTTTAAAGTTTTCTACTATATTTACTATATTTCTAGGTTTTTTTTAAATACTGTCAAATAAATTTTAACGAACTACTGCCAAAGCTCAAAAGATGCCATTTTTTGTCAGCTAAATCATATCTAAAAGTTATATTATTCAAAAATGTATATTTTAAGCATTTCAATTTTTGTTTGAAAGAAGAATTGAAAAAACGGGTGTTTTTTAAAGTGTAACTTCTATTTTTCTAAAAACTTTGCCAAAGAAATCAAATTAATCAGAAAATCCATTCTCGAGACACAGATTTTTGCTAAAATTTACGGACGAACTAATGATGCAAAATGTCTTCATTGCACAGTGCTCCAGATCGCTAAATTAAGTGGAAAATGCATTTTCCGAAAAATGGTGAAGTATTGGAGCTTTGGTGTTTTCAGAAGAGTTGTTGTAAATGAAAAAGCGACTTTTGGTTTGGTGGAAAATTAGGGTGGTTCACGATTAGGGTAATTTTAAAATCTAACTTTTTCAGGAATATTTTTGGATTTTTTTTGTCTTCTAGAAAGTTGTTGGAGTTGCTAATCCAAGACACTTTGTCGATGACATCATAATTTTATCTCGTTATCTACGCCTTCTACGACCTAATGTTTAGAAAGTGAGCAAACCTTAAAAAACAGTTTTTTGAACGTGGCAATTCAGGGTTAAGTTTATGAGAAAAGTGATATTCAGAACACTTTTAGAGCTCGAAAAACAAACATTTTGATATTTTGACAAGTCAATTTGGACTTGAGAGTATTACAGCCATTTTAAGGTAAACAAGATGCAAATTTAAAACTTAAATATCTCGACAAGGCGCAAGCCATATTTTAAGCGCCAGGTTGCATAAAGAGAGATTGAGATTGGCAACTCGAACAACTTTCTAGAAAACAAAAAAAAACCCAAACATATTCCTGAAAAGTTTGATTTTTAAAATCACTTTAATCGTGAACCACCCAGATTTTCAACCAAACCAAGAGTTGGCCCTTTTCATTTACAACAACTCTTCTGAAGACACCAATAGCTCCAAAACTTCACCATTTTTCGGAAAATCCATTTTCCACTAAAGCTTGCGATCTTGACCATTGTGCATTGGTCATAGAAAATGTACACACAAAGTTTCATCCAAATAAATAAAAAAAAACAATTAAATTTTCAAAAAAAAATGCTAATTCTTGGGAAAACTGCTCAGTAGATTCATAACAAGTAACATAAAGATTTTTTCTATGATTTATTAGTATTGTCACTTTTTAACTTCCGTTTATTGACAATCTACCTTTATGCCCAACATCTCCATCAGAAACCTCCACTCCCTCAGCCACCGTTCCTGGTGACACCGTTCAAGCTGGGTATCCAATTCCAGCGGGGGACCGACTTCTGTCCGACAAAAAGCGTAGGCGTACTGTAATAAAAGAAGCAACTCCCAGTGACTGATTAATATACAAAGCTCGGGCTTCATCTGGCAGTCACACCGGCTGCTTTCAGACGTTCCCAGATTGGACCGAAATCCGATAGCACTCGGAAGAGGCCATTGGACTGAGACTTGCTGATGTTTCCAGAAAACCCCGTAAAAGTCTCATTTCCTCTAGGGGAGCCGCAACGGTGTTCTATAAATATCACCAAATTTGGAATCTCTGGCAGAAGAGTTTTGCGCAGGAGTTGTGTTTTTATGATTTATTAATAGCGTCAGCGGCTGGGAAAAGGACACCTTACGGCTACCGTTCGGATTCTATCCGGGAACGAGATTTTGAAACAAAACACTTGCCAAACTATGCCAATTTTGGGACAGTCCCGAAAAATGTGTGGGAGACGTAACTTTGCTGATTTTGAATTTCTAGTGGCGTTGTTAAGGGTCCATGTTTGCTCTTGGTCGGATATTTGTTGGGGAACTGGAATGAATTATAAATCAAATATGTTAGGACAAATATTTTAACAATATGCAAAAACTGAAGCACCCACTCGAGAGGAAAAGCTGGAAGAAAACGCAACTTTTTTTCATTTTCCTTCTCTTTTGTTTTGTGAAAACGTTTAGTTTTTTCTTGAGAATAAAAACTTTCATTTTACATTCAGATCATACATGATACTTAAGAATTTAAACACTTTTTGTTTAATTTTTCAAGATCAACTTTCCACACATGCCATACACTCTCCTTCGTTCTAGCTCACGTCCAAGACTTTTAATGTGCACCAAGTTCTGTTACTTCACGGAATCACCTCTGCCAAGTGCTCACATCTCCAAGTGGTCATAAAACATACCTCCTCTCTCTCTGGATGGGCTCTTTGTTTTATTCCCGTGTCGAAAAGGTTAAAATTAAAGCACTTCTTGGCATCAACTCCGAGGCCAGCAGCACGTCCCGCGAGATGGGTTTAGAGCAAAACGTTTTAGTATTCCAAGCCGGTGTACAGAAAAATGTGACCTGACCTGTTTCACGCACGCCACGCCATGCCATTAGATAGATCGGTTATTGTTGAGTCGTGGCTATGACAAACTGCATTTTTTCTTAAATTTCTTATAAAATTAGGAATTTCAAATGAAACGAGAAAAATATATTTTACTTATTATCTGATTTTTGTTTTGTCTCAAAAGAGAACTTGTTTTTATTCATTTAGCAGAATTTTTATAAAATATTTTTTTAATTGAATATCTTCAAAATCCAAATACAGCAAATGAAGTTTGTACCACACAAGCTTAAGCATGTTCTTCCCCTTCTTTATTTGATTTGTTTGCTCACTCTGGAGCGCACACGGGGCATTAAAATGAAGTGAAGGCATCCTAAATATGCGCTTCTTTCTATTTGGTGCTATGGCGGTGCGTCCAAAGTTACAATTTTTGAAGAAAAGGAGAAAGAAACATAACGTCGTTTCAAGTTGAATAAGGTTATGACCAAGTATGGTCATGAATGCATTACATGCAGATCATGTAACGTTTTGAGAAGGCAACGACAAATGCAATTCGAAGAAATGATAAATTTGATTGTTGATGAACTTTTCTTAGACGACTGTTGGTATAGTTTTTAAATTCAGATTTAAACAGGCGCATTGAGTTCTGTGATAAAGTATAGAGAGCCTAGAGGAACAGTATCTAGTTCAATCGTGCCTCTAATGTTGCCATATCAGCACTTTGACGTTCAATTACAGCTCATAAAAAGAATTTTCAACTGAAATCGAGTGATTGATAGCTCAATAGGAAAAGAGCAAGCAAAATTCTATATATAGTTTTGCAAAATAAGTTGTTAAAATAGTGAAAATCGCCAAATTGGATGGAGTTAGGAGCGAATGCTTAACCTGCCAAACATACGAAAATTTAATAAAGTAATGTAGAAAAAAAAAACAAATAAAGGCGATGCTAATAGTTTATGTTTCTTGGCTCTAGTTTAAGTCGAGATGGAAGGGGAAGTACGCAAATAAAAAAAAATACTAACCAGAATTTATTGCTTAAAAGTAAAAAAATGTTAAATGCATTTTACATCAGCTCAATAATAATTTTACAAAATAAATTTTTGTAGATAAATATGTTTTTGCCTTCCTCACCTCAATGAGGAAAGGCTATAAAATCACTGGAAAAATGAACTTCTTTATTCGACCTCGTAGACCTACCTTCACGTATACCTATCGACTCAGAATCAAATTCTGAACAAATGTCTGTGCGTGTGTATGTCTGTAAGTCCGTGCACCAAAAAATATGCACACTATTATCTCCGGACTGGCTGAACCGATTTGGACCGTTCTGGTATCATTCAATCCGTCTCGGGGTCCCACAAGACCCTAATAAATATTATGAAGTTTTGTAAAGTACTTCAAAAGTTATGCTGAAAAAACGATTTTGACAAAAGTCCGTAAGATTGTAAAAAAGGTGGTTTTTGTAAGAAAACCCGACCCGTGCTATACATTTTTAGTAAGGTATTTAAAAGACCTTTCCAACGCGCCCAAAACATTGAAGATCTAACAACCCTATCAAAAATAATAAGCACTTAAGTGTTATTTATATACTTTTTTGAGGCCGGATCTCAGATATTTTGATAAAAACATTTTCCGGCAACCTATCGTTGGATGGTAATCAAAAGACCATTCCAACGAACCCAAAAGATTAAAGATCAGACAACCCTATCAAAAGTTATAAGCACTTAAGTGATATTTATACACTTTTTTGAGGCCATGCATTTACTTTATGAACGTGAGGAAGGCTCCTACCACCTAAAGGTGAATTAAGTAACGTTTTTTTTTGTGAAAAAAAAAGCTTTGTGCGTTACTGTGCAATTCATTTTCACAAGTTCAAAATATTTTAAAACTGGTTCATAAATTGTAATCAATGCTGAAAAATCATTTTTTTTTTTTCAGATGATTGCAAAGTTATTTTCATTGATATTTTGAAAATAAAATTTCTAGCTTATATTGAAGGATGGGGGTGTTTTGCCGGCAATTGTCTGTAACGGTCTAACTGAAAAAATAAGAGGATGACTTTGGTTGGATATTTTTGTCTGAAACTCCTAAATAAAAAGCAGATCCAATTTAATGAAAGCTTCGAGATCATTTGATTTTTTTTGTAATATTATTCATAAATCAGTATCTTGAGAACGAATTTTCTAATCAATGCGATGTCATCGACAAAATTGTGTTAATATTTTGCAAACACGCCCAGAATTTTAAACTACTAAAATTGATGATTTTACTTTCGTTAATTTTGACAAAAACGTACCTGGTATTGCCAATTTTCAGTTAAATTAACCAAAACTCCATAATAACGTAATAACCTGTTTGTTGAAAATTCTAAAGCTAGCCGTTAGCCAACAAAAATTTCAATTCCAACTTCAATACAATTCATTTTTTTTAATTACTGTTTGTTAGCAATTTCGGGTTAACAAAATCAACAATCGATTGTTAATAAAGGCTGTTTAAAAAATTAACCCATACATTTAGTTAGAAAAACCAAGATTTTCTTAGATTTGCCCTGGCCGGTCACTCAAAAAAAAATCCCCAATTTTTTATTCGACTTTTCACACACAAAAATTAATTGCGTACAGTAAACATTTCTAAAAAATCTCATTTTTGGATATGTTTTAGATGATAAAAAATACAAAAAACTTTTGAGCTTATGGCACAACCCGGATAAACGAAAACTATATGAATTCTAGTGAGGACCTTAAAACAACCTTATGAGTTATGGTCACCATATGTAATAATGTTATTTGGCGGACCTTGATAACTATTTGTCAAATGGTCACCATAAGTATTAGAGTTATTTTAATGTTTGTAATGGTAAACAATTTTCTTGATGACTTTAAAAAACTATTTGAGGATGTTTACTCAAATGGTTACCCTAAATCATAAGGTGATTTTTAAGTTCAAATGGTTCATATTGATTCACGATTACCATATAGAAACATTAAATACCCATTTGAAAAATAGTTAGAATTTGCAAAAAGCGTTTACCAAATTTGAATAAGTTTTGTTTTCAAATGAAAGAATCAAACTTTTTTGCCTGTAGCTTCATAAGGGGTTGGGTTTGTGCTGGAGTCGGATTTGGGCAACTTCCGGAACAAGATTTTGTCTAAGTTGCCGGAAAAGTGTACGATCTACTCAACGATGGTGGGGCTGATAAAAGCGAAGAATTACAACTTTGGCGGAGAGTTTGTGAACCATATGGTAAAGGCATTCACTTTACGGTGAAGTGTTCGTCGTGCAGCTGCACCAGTAGTACCAAGTTATGTGGACATCATTTGGCTTACTTGGCCCTGGATTTTACCCACATTTGAGCTGCCAAAGAAAGCCAATCCGAAGTTTACCAATTTTAATTGACAGAATCTAAACCAACAAAAAGAGAAAACAAACTGAGGAGCTCAAGAACAAAAAGGCTCGAAAATGTCGGTTCCTTTTGATGCGCTACAATTCATTTGAGTTTCGTTGACGATTCAATTTTAAGCATATCATGTTTGTGATAATTGTTACTTTATTTCAATTGTATGAGCGAATCATTTTTCAACAGTTGATAATTTTGGATTTACGGCATATTTGCGAGAGCAGGTAACGAGCGTAGCGAGAGAAGAGAAACGAAAGAGCGCGCCAGGCAGAATATTATTACTCTGCTTTTCGCGCTCTCTCGTTTCTCTTCTCTCGCTATGCTCGTTACCTGCACTCGTTGCAGGCTGGCGCAGGCAAAAACAGTCTGAAGTGAAACGTTTGTGCGGCTGGTTGTTGTCTACGTTTTGTGCGCAGGTATACTTTTCAAACAAATCAGTTGATTTACCAGATACTTTGTTTACATTTTTCTTGTTGATCATTTCAGCGCCATGGAGAACTTGAAACAACGGAACAGCTGGTGCTGGAGGATTCGGCGGCAGCCGACCGACAAAACAAAATCGAAGCGAACGCACGATTGGCATTAATCAAGGAAATCATTTGAATCATCAGATAAGTACACATATTTGAATGTTACATTCTGCTCGATACTTTGTGATTTTTTTTCTTATTTTATCAGGTTTGGACGACTTTGGCGATATGATCAACCGAACAGAATCGGCAATCAACTAGAATTAAAGCCAAAAAAGTTTTAATATTATTGTTGTGAAACATCCGTTAAAAAGTGAACAATTCTGTAAAAAATAGGTAGGTAAAAAATGCTAGAAAAACTATTAAAAACCATTTTAAAAACTTTTTCTCAAATAGTGGAACTGGGAGAAAATTATAGAATTAACCTTAAATAACCATATAAAAACTATTTCTAAAATAGTAGCGCTCGGTAAAAATAGCAAGAAAAACCCTAAAAAACCATTTACAAACCATTTGTAAAACAGTAGCAGCAAGGTTAAAAATTGTAAGAAAAACCTTAAAATACCATTTAAAAACCATTTCTGAAACAGTAAAAACCGAAGGAAAAAGGTCGCTTCCACGCGAAAATTAACTTTATTTTTACCATTACACAAATGGTAATCTGACGAAACGTTGTTCGGAGATTTTTAAGGTTACCGTTGCTAACCACCCTCATCTCAGATGGTCGAACTTTATGAAAAATGGTAGGGTACTATTTCCGATACGGTATTTTAAAGATTTTCCTACCATTTTTCAAATAGTGGTTACGATCTCTGAAATGGTGAGTAAACCATTTAACAAAAAGTTTTTTTAAGGTTCTCGTTTATGCGGGAAATGAGTCCAAATTCATTCAGCAATTTAAAAAAAAAATCATGGTTGTTGAAAATCGCGGAAAATATGTCAAAAAATTAGACTGTTTACTTTTATCCATTGATTTTTTTCTTCAATTAGTGACTTTTTCTACCTGTTAAAGGTAAAGCTTGATCATACACAAACATATTTTTTTCGAATAATCTGAAAATTTCTTATGAATTTGCTTCAAAGATGGTTGCTGAGATACAGCCACAGAAATTTATTAAAAATGATCAAATTAATTTTCAATCAAGTTAAATGAAAATACTACACAGTAAAAAAAACATGGTAAAATTACATCTAAAAGGGGTACATCTTTTATGTCAGAAAAAAGCTTTAATTTTACCTCTAATAATGTGTAAATTTACATCTGGCAGACGCTAGGAAAAAATATCTGTAATCCTAAAAAAAATATCAAACCGGCGATAGTTATATCTGGCTTACTAAGTCCGCGCCCCAACCCGCACGGCCAACTCGCCGCTGTGAAAACTAGACGATCAAAGCCAATGTAGATCTATGTGTTCCGTACATTGTATACTGTATTTACTGCATATACGGTACATAGAGCTACATCGGCTTTGATCATCATGTTTTCACAGCGGCGAGTTGGCCGTGCGGGTTGAGGCGCGGACTTAGTATGTCAGACATAACTATCGCCGGTTTGATATTTTTTTAGGATTACAGATATTTTTTCCTAGCGTCTGCCAGATGTAAATTTACACATTATTAGAGGTAAAATTAAAGCTTTTTTCTGACATAAAAGATGTACCCCTTTTTAGATGTAATTTTACCATGTTTTTTTTTACTGTGTTATATTTTTATTTCAAGATAGTTTTTGTTTTCATTTTTAAAAATCGGACTCATTCTTTCTGAGAAATCCTAAGCGGAAGACGTCAAATTGATCAGAAAATCCGTTCTTAAGATACAGATTTTTGAATATTTTAATTGCTTTTGTATGGAAAGCTGTCAAAATTGTATGAAATAGTGTATGGACGAACTAATAATGCACTACCGTCATCAGGGGTGATATTGGGTCTGGGAGATCAGATTGGGTCATCCAAATTTCAGCATTATTGTATGACCCAATCTCACCCCCCAGAGCCAATGTCAACCCTGATGCCGGTATTGTTTTTTTTAATTATATATAAAAAGTACACACAAAGTTTCTTCCAAATCAAAGAAAATACAAAATGTAATCGATGTCCTGAGTCTCAGAGTGTTGCATTTTTTTTCAAAGTCGCCTCTCTCTTCAAAATAAGCTCAAGAAATCCGATGGCAAAACGTTTTTTTCTGAAATCTTCAAAATGTCAATAAAAATAGAAGTGCAATAAACTAAAAGCAATTTATAATACATTTCCATGCGTTGATAGTAATTTTAAGCATAATTGGGTTTGATTAAAAAAAATATTGATGCAAATTCGATGTTCAGAACAGTTTACTTCTTTTGGATTTAAAAAAATCCCGATTTTAGCCGGAGTCTTTAAGAGAGGATTCTGAGATTGAACTAAGACAAAGATTCAGAGAATGTAGTTTATAAACAAATTATATTATAACTTTTATTTGCCACAGACCGGTTATAAAATCGAATTTCACTATTAACAACTTTTCGAAAATATGATTTTATGAAACTGTCAACCTATTTCTATTTTAGCTTGTAATGAATATATAATGTAATGCGCTCATCAATGTTTCTTTCAGATCTATCTATTCAATTCGAATAGTTAATTGGAATGCATAATGCATAACTGCACTGCCGTTTTCCCAAAATTGTAATCGCCAACTGTGTAATCAATTGCATATTTTAGCACCCCCTTTTGACCCGGAAAACTTCCAAACTGTAAATATTTCTGCCCGACCTAAACCACGCGAGTTTATTGTTCAAATGCCTAATTGAAAGTACACGCTCCAATTGATAGCCAATTTG
This sequence comes from Culex pipiens pallens, assembly GCF_016801865.2. Lineage (NCBI taxonomy): Eukaryota > Metazoa > Arthropoda > Insecta > Diptera > Culicidae > Culex > Culex pipiens. The sequence continues at coordinate 139,187,594 of NC_068938.1, read as the reverse complement.
GCGCAGCATCCCCGGGATGGATCCACAAACACTGACTGGCAGGGCAGGTGCTTGGCCCTTCCAACAATTTGGCAAACACACGCACACGCACGCACGACCAAAATAGTTGATGAAATTTAATCAAACATATTCAAAGTGGGAATTTGCTGCAGTTGGCAGCCATGAGCTATTTGGTGGAGCCTTTTGTGCGCGCAATTATTGTTATGCATTTAATTGAACAACCGTGTCAGCAGGTGAAAATTATTTGTGAGCAAAAAAAAACAACAATGGCGAAAAAATCCGAAACGCATAAACAATAGAAAACAATAGGCCCCCCCAAATTGGCACACAATGGAGCTGCGAGGCCGATGAAAGCCGAAACAAAACCCCGGCCGCGCAAGAAATACGGCACGAATAAAAATTCAATTAAGAATTCAGTTGAAAATTGTGCTCACTAATTGAAAAAATTTAAATAATTTCATGTTCAATGGAATGTGGAACGCTCAGTTCGCAATGGCGCACGAAGGAAAAAAAACTGGCAGGTCATCACCAAATTTATAATACAGCAAAAGGGAAATAATTGCGACTGAAAACGGGCAAAACAAAAGCCCCGGTGAAAATAAAATAAAATAAAAAGAGCATAAAAAGAAACAAAACAAGAAGTAAAGAACTTCATCACGTTATCAATAAATTCATCGCTCGCGGGGGTCAAAACTGGAGCGTTAATGTGAACTAATAAACAGTTTCTGGAGCATCGGAGCAGTTCTCGGGCCGACAGTTTCGCGTACACCAATTATAACAATTTCACCCCGCTGACTTTGGTACTGTGCGCTGGGGTAGAATCGTTTGTTTTCAAAGACGAAAAAATATATATTTGAAAATATGTTTGGATTTATGGTCATTGATAGAAGTCAATTGCTTTAAAGGGAAAGCACCAAAAATAAACTTCAAATTTGAGATTTCAGAGAGATCAGAATAAAAAATAAATAAATGCATTCCACAGAAAAATGTCACATAGCATTTCTTTTTGAAAAAATCCCAAAAACGAACCATTTCTCTGAAATGTTTGTTGATATGAATTTACTTAAAAAGAATAAATTATTTAAAGAATTTACCAAAAATAATCAGCGGGATCGAAAGTGCTCCGATTTGGCCGATCCGATTTTCAAATTTGGCATGAAAGTTCCTCGGAAAATAATGTACCCCTATTTTTTGTTTGGCAATTAAGGTGGCCCTATCCAAAATTAGGTTTAGAAAAATGGGCATTTTTTAACGATATCACAAAAAAGCACATTTAAAAAAATATCTCCAGAACGGCTTAACCAAGTTAAGCTAACAATGTTTCAAAAGTAAGGTTATTAGTTGAGCTTTTAATGAACAGTACCAAGAAATTTTAAAAACAAATTTAAATACACTTCAAACAAATTAAAAAACTTCGTTTGCTGATTGAAGGTTACGGGACAAAAAAAATATTTATTTTTTTGGTTAATTTCCATTTTTGCCTTCCTCACTTTACTGAAGAAAGGCTATAAAATCCCTCGAAAAATTAACTTCTTTATTCGAACCCGTAGACCCACCTTCACGTATACCTATCGACTCAAATTCTGAACAAATGGCTGTGCGTGTGTATGTCTGTAAGTCCGTGCACCGAAAAATATGCACACGATTATCTCCGGACTGGCTGAACCAATTTGTACCGTTTTGGTCTCACAAGACCCTAGTTAATATTATGAAGTTTAGAAAAGTACTTCAAAAGTAATACTAAAGAACGATTTTGGCTGGACTTCGGAAGATTGTAAAAAACGTGTTTTTTTCTAAGAAAACACGACTTGTTATACATATTTAGAAAGGTTTCTGGAAGTCCTTTGTAACAAGTCCAAAGCATTGGAGATCTTACAACCCTATCAAAAGTTAAGTGTTATATAAACTCTTATTGAGGCCGGATCTCAGATATTTTGATGAAAAACGGATCTATCGTGTGACTGGTTAGTTAGATAATTGAAAGACCTTTCAAATAAGCCTAAAACATTGAAGGTCCGATAACCCTATTAAAAGTTATGAGCACTTAAGTGTAAATTTAACACTTATCAGAGGCTGGATCTCAGATATTTTGTCCGGATCTATCGTGCGAACTATCGTTGGAAAGGTTATCAAAAGACCTTACCGATGAGCCTAAAAGATTGAAGATCTGAAAACCCTATCGAAAGAAATTAGTAATAAAGCTTGATTTGTTAAAAGTGTTAAGCGAGAATGATGCAATTCTGAATGAAGATATTCACTGTATGAATGTGAGAAAGGCATCAACTACCTAAAGGCGGATCAAGTAACGTTGCGCCACGTGGCGCTTCAAAAAAACCTGTTTTCATATAAAAAAAACGTTACTTGATCCACCTTTAGGTGGTTGATGCCACGAAAATAGAACAAACAAGAAAAAATCAACTATTTGTTTTGTTTTTATTTTTGTTTATTTTTTTCGACATATCTCAGAATCCTGTTTATGGATATTCCCCATGTTTATATCCCGAAAAAATCATAGCAAAAATATTTTCAGCTGTAAGCTTATTAGTTTCGAGACCTCTAAATCAGTATACAAAGTTTTTATTTGACCACTTGAAGGTGGTAACCTTATTTCGGATAGATGTACCCTAATCGCATGTGGATTTGCATGTGGATTTGAATGAATGTGGATTTGATCGCATGTGGATTTGAAGATGTGAAGATTTAACCCTTTCAAGCCTGAATTTTCATAAAAATATTTTTTTAGTTGACGATGGGAAAATGATTCTGAGGACCATACACAAATTATAGGCTACTTTAGAAAATTTTGATTTTTGGGTCATATATGACCCATCGGGGCCGAAAGGGTTAAAGATTTGAAGATTTGAAGATTTGAAGATTTGAAGATTTGAAGATTTGAAGATTTGAAGATTTGAAGATTTGAAGATTTGAAGATTTGAAGATTTGAAGATTTGAAGATTTGAAGATTTGAAGATTTGAAGATTTGAAGATTTGAAGATTTGAAGATTTGAAGATTTGAAGATTTGAAGATTTGAAGATTTGAAGATTTGAAGATTTGAAGATTTGAAGATTTGAAGATTTGAAGATTTGAAGATTTGAAGATTTGAAGATTTGAAAATTCTAAGATTTGAAGATTTGATGGTTTGAAGATATGAGAATTTGAAGGTATGAAGGCATTTAAAAAAATTCTTGGTTTAAAGCTTTTATTTATTAAAGATCACTCAAAAACTGAAAATTAAACTGAACTGAACTGAAAACATGAAAACTCAAATGATCAATGTAGGGGAAGGTGGGGCAAGACGACCATACGGGGCAAGAGGAACAATTGCTCGTACGGCCGTAATTTTTACAATTTTGATTATTTCCAGTATGAGGAATTGTTGCTAGCAATGCAATCAGCTGATTCTACAAACACATAACCGCCAAAACGACGTAAACGCCACGGGGCATAAGATTTAATGAAGTTTTTTCAAAACCTTTGTTTTCTTATAATATTTGGAAAGTACAAAATAAGGCTTAGGGTTCGTTTTAAGACTCATTTTATCAAAATGCTATTTTTCCTAGATCAGTAGTGTTCCAACCAATGCCATACACCTATTACAAAGTATGATTTAACTTTAGGTTATTTTTGTTGAGAGCTTTTAAAAAATCTTATCCAGATGGGGCAAATTTACCATATGGATTTTTAGTATGGAAAAAATTCGAACTGCTGGAACAACATATTTTATTGGAAAATAAATACATAAAATACTTAAAAACTGATAAAAAATTGTTAAAAAAAATTGTCCATACAAAACATAGTGATATTATGAAAATTTACAATTTATCATCTTAATAAAAAAAATTTTTCGTGAAAACGATAAATTTTTTAGTAAAACATTATTATTAAGTCTAAAAATGGAAGAAACCTTTCAAATACATTCTAATCTGATGTATCTAAGTGATAACAGTTCAATTGTTAGCAAATTAACATGTTTTTTCATGCATTGTTCCTCTTGCCCCAACGGGTTGTTCGTCTTGCCCCACTAGTTGAGTAGAACGTACGGAAAATCAAAATTTTTAAAATCAATTTTTTACATAAAAAATAGGATTTTTTTAAAACTTGCTCTGACAAGGTCTTAGTCAAGACCTAGAATAAGATGATTATAATAAAATCCGACAGATTTTTTAACTTTTTAATAGGTTATAACGAGCATTTCCTTAGCTTGTTACACTTGCCCCACTTTCCCCTAACCCCATTCTACAATACCTCAAGGTTGGCTGGCATTCCTCCAGACCGGCCAGCAGCGACTTTTGGGACCATTTGCAAGTTGAATCGGCACGAAACGGTCGGGGGTTACCCGGCCTGGCCTGGCCTAACCTGGTCAAACTTTTGCGCCAAGTCATTGGGCTGCCGTTGCGCTGAGCTGTCTGCACTTTCTGGCGTTGGCGTGTAACTTTGAAACTAAGCCATCAACATTCCCGTTTGGATGGAGCGTAACCAGCAGGGAGTCTACCGGAGGTGTACCGCACCGGCTGGGATATTGGTCGGTTGTTGGTTGGTGAGCAGAACAGGTGGTGCGATTTTTGGATCGGCGTGAAATTCTAAAAATAAATTATAAAAAAACACTTCTTGATTCAGACCACATTTGATGATTAGGCAATTCGGCGATACGATATCGTTACTTATAAAGATTTGTTTGATTTTATTTTAAACTAAGTTTGTTTATGAAATTGAAATGAAGTTACGGACAGCGGTCAATTTTAAACAAGTTGCTAAACTTGCATGAATTTATGAATTGCAAAATTTACAAAATCCGTTAAAATATGTCAGCATTTTATCCCCTGACGGTAACTGGCGTGAATGAATGAACGATCTCATTAAAAACTGCACTAAAAGCGATGAAAATACTTCAAACCGTCCCCGTCGTCGCAGTTGTTCCCTCGTGAATGAACCTATCACGACATGACAAGTGCTTTTTTGGTCCATGCTGAACTCCGCGCCACGCCAAGTCATTCCTGAGGGGTGCTATTATTTCGGTATCAGTTTCGAGCGAATTAGTTACCAAAGGGGGTGTGCGCACTCGCACTCACCAAATATATTTTTATATGAAATGAAAAGACATAAATATAGCAAGAAGTGTCTATCAGAGACCCCAGAAAAGGTTACCGAGATACCGTCCGCCAAGGTGGTGATTTCATGTGGCGCGAGGGATGCCCCCGAGGCTTGGAGCAAGTTGGAAGGAATGAGTTGCAGTCCTGTCCGCTCTGAATGGGTTCGTTTCTTGGGCGAAACTCGCGATAGAATCGATTCAATTGTATTCAAATGACTGCTGCCAGGTGGGCCAGGTGGGGGGAACGGAATGTATCAATTTCAGCACTCTTGACATAATTGTTGTGTAACGAACCGGCCATTTGCGCAAACAATCGGACTCGACCTGGTTCATATTTTTGCCGCGGGCAAGGACATCGGCTGTCAAGCTTGGGCGATCGTGGAGGTTGTGCAACATTTTTTTTATTTTTTATAACATCACATCACTTGCAAGTGTAGTAGTGAAAAAGATGTTCCGCCGAATAATCAAAATGATGAATGTGATGAACATCCAATGATTTTATTTTGCTGAGAATTATTCCATCGCTGCCTAGAACAAACTTAAGACGAAAAAATCGGCAAGTCTGATATTTGGCACCATTAAAGAAGGGCTCTTTCCCGACATTTTGCGGGGTCCGGCGAAATATGGCGTGGGGGGGGTCTGTTTTTGATGATTTATATTCCATTTCTTTGGATTTTTCTTCAGAAAAGTCGCAGTGTTCATTGTTTAAATGGGAATTAAATAAAAAAAAAATTAGAGAAAATCACTTTTTAGTAAACGAAATTTGGTATATCTCTGCTTATCTTTTTTATGGGAATTACTCAGGAACTGTTTTCTACAATATGATTGATTCGAAAATATTTTAAAATGTCATAGTGTTATTTGGAAGAGGACTTAAAAAATCATTTTGAGAACCTTTTGAGTAATAAATAGCTTTTAAATGAAATACTCTTAGTTTAGCGATGTTTTATGCTGGAATTTGTATCCGGCCAAACAATTGCTGTATTTCCATGACAAATTGTACAAAGAAACAGTATTTATTCAGTCGCATTGACGTTTTCAGCTTGGATTTTTGGGTTGTTCTTAAGAAAGCTAGAAATCGGATTAATTTGGTAGCAGAAACAGTTTTTGGCTTTAATCGTACGAAAAATCATGCAAACATCAAAAAACTATAGTGTTTTTAAATCGAGATGATGTCAGCTGTCCATTAAAATTATTATTTCATGAAAATTTTCACAAAAATACGTATTTTTCCTGTATTTCGAAAATGCATTTTTTTTCTCTAAAGAAACCAAAAATATATTGTTATTGCAATATGGGTATCAAATGATCAAGTTTTTTTCATACATTTTGGATGTAATAACAACATTTTTAGAAAATACTCAAAATTTTCACAAAACTACGTCTTTTTGAAAAAAAAACTCCAAATTTCAATTTTTACAATCTGGGTATCAAACGATCGGGATTTTTTCATAAATTTCGAATGTACACCCAGAACTGGGCATTGGCATACGAGAGGATAAAGAGCACGATTCGGTAGTAAAATGGTACTGTGTGCGGACTGAGAGGATAAATCCCGAAATTACCGAGAGTACTTTACTCATGGTTCATTTTCCAAAAAAGTTCATCTATCAAAAAAAAAAGTACCGGTACCGAGACTCGAACCCAAGACCTTCGGCATATTGAACCGTGCCTTTGCCGTATGGGCCACCATGATTCGGTGACTTAGTGGCGGTCGTTTGTTCATATAAGCCACTCATAGGATGAACTGTTCCAATGAACGAATGAACACGCGAGAGGACTATACTCTCGCAATATAGCACTTTCCTCACGTTTCTTTTCGTGAGGACTATCCCCTCGTTCTTTAACTTTGGGTGTAATAATACCATTTTTAGAAAATACTAATTTTTTTTGCAAAACTACGTATTTTCGAATAAAATACTCAAAATTTCCGTTTTTAAATGTGGGTATCGAACGATCGGGATTTTTTCATACATTTTGAATGTAATAACATTTTTTTTTTTTGAAAATACTCCAAATTTTCACAAAACTACGTATTTCCGAAAAAATACTCAAAATTTACGTTTTTACAATGTTGGTATCAAACGATCGAGATTTTTTCATAAATTTCGAATGGAATAACATTTTTTTTGAAAATACTCCAAATTTTCACAAAACTACGTATTTTCCAAAAAAAATCTAAAAATTTCCGTCTTTACAATGTCGGTGTCGAACGATCGGGATTTTTTCATATATTTCGAATGTAATAGCAATATTTTTTGAAAATACTCAAAATTTTCACAAAACTACGTATTTTTGAAAAAATACTAAAAATTTCCGTTTTTACAATGTGGGTATCAATCGATCGGAATCGAAAAAACGTAGAAAATTTGGAGTATTTTCTAAAAAAATTGTTATTATATCCGAAATGTATGAAAAAACCTGATCATTTGATACCCATATTCCAATAACAATATATTTTTGGATTCTTGTGAGAAAAAAATTGCATTTTCAAAATTCAGGAAAAATACGTATTTTTCTGAAAAATTTCATGAAATAATAATTTAAATGGATAACTGACATCATCCCGATTCCAAAACACTATAATTTTTTGATGTTTGCATGATTCTTCATACGATTAAAGCCAATGTCTCCCATATAGCCAAAAACCCATAAGCTCTATGCTTCAGTTAAGCACTGGGCTGTGCTTAACCGATTCAGCTGAACGGTGCAAAACTGGGGCAGTGCAAAACCGAGGCGTGCAAATACGAGACATGACTGTGTTTTTCACAATAAAAATACGTTTGCCCAAAATCCTTTTTTTATTTAGTATTTTTGATATATTTTAAGCAACAACAACCCGGAATTTTTGAGCCATAGACATGTACATACAAAAAAAAACCGCTGAGTAGTGACTGTTTTTAAATTGTGTTTTTTTACCAAATAGAAATCTTACACCAAAATATTGTTTCACATTAGTTTTTATCCATAGGAACACAGAAAAAAGGCAATTTTAACAATAATGTTTTTAAGAAAAAATCAAAATTAACTAACTTTTCCTGCTTCATTCTTTCATATCTTTTGGGGAACAAAAACCCAAAATAATAAAAAAAAATCAAAATCGAAGAGGGAGGCAAAAACTATAAAAAAATAATAACAAGTAATGGTTTCAACATTTGAATTTATTTTGCAATCATTTTATTTCATAATACGTAGGTATTGAGGAAATCTTTTTTTTACTGTACTGAACATTGAAATTTTGGCTGATTTTAGCATGACGTACTTTATGGATGAAGCCTAATCTATTGTGTTTCATATGTTTATAGGACCTTTAAAAAAAACTCAAGAAATGCACTGTTTTCAAGTTCATGCCAGTTTAGGATAATATAATAAGATTTCAATTATTTTTTGAAATACTGTTTTATTTATAGTTTAGGCCGTTGCAAATATTTTTCAAAGATTATGTTGCCCAAAATCCAATATTTTATGTGTTTTAGGCGACAAATAACCACAACTTTTGAGGCATAGATAAGCATGGAAAAAAATGTTGCCGCCTAGCAATGATTTGAAGAACTTGTCAATCCTGAAAATATTTTTTTCGAAAAGTTCAGAAAATTATCAATATCTGCTATAAAATATAACCAACAGGGTTGTTAAAATATCAAAATATCAGCTCTCAGCAACTACAATTATCCCGCCTGAATATTCATGCCTCAAATACAACTGCTTTTCTCTCCCTATTGAAACTCTCAGTGCCGAACATAGCCGAACACGTTTTCGTGTTTACACACTCGCGATTGACATTTTCCTTTTCTCTCTCATTCCCGCTTGCACGATTATCCAACCCTCACAGCGTTTAACCATAAAAGCCGGCACAAAACCAATTTCTGCAAGCGCAGTTTTATGGGACGTCATGCGTGGTCGGCTTTCAATAGCCATCTCGCGTTCTCTCATTGCAGTTTTCGGAGAGATTGAGAGACTCAACGTTGAGAGCGCATAGTCGAGGAAAAGGGGAGGAGTGATAGAGAGAGAATGATATCGCTGGGAATTACAAGACACAAGAAGAGATCTCACAAGCTATAATGACAGCCGCTATACTCTGCGATATTTTTGGTGCAGAGATAATCAATTGACAGCTTTTCTATCACTCATTTGCAACACTGATAACCAATTAAAATTATCAACCAATATAAATGATGATTTTCATTGTTATCAGCTAAAACTTCCCTGCAATCTCGTTACACACATCGACCTTAAAGCCAATGTCAGTGGAGCAAGCAGGAGTGCCCTCAGACCATTAAGGGAGGGGGCCACCTTTTTCCCCCATAGAGCACGTGTCATCTTTATGATGTGGCTTCCAATTTCCGGTGTATCGCCCATTCGGTCACAGACATCCTCATTTTATCTGCGCGTGGGTGGTAGAGTGGGTGGTTGGTTGATGCTCTCGATACTTGAAGTAAGACCTCAGCAGACTTGTTATCCTGTTGCCAAGAGAGCTACCAAGAGGGGGGTGGTTGACCACAAAACGACAACTTTATGGACACATCTGAGAGTGGGTGGAGATTGTTACGAGGGACAGGGGTTCTCCCGCATGATGGCAAAATTTATTACTTTTTCTTTAGTTTCCCCTGGCGAAAGTTTTACCTTTGCGCTTCACTTTATTAACTATCTGGGGAGAGTCCTGTGGGCCATACATGACGAGACGATCAACAGCATGTGCGGTGCGTGTTTGTGCGAGTGTGTCATGAGAGATTGGAGACCTCCGGAAAGTTGGGACGGCCGCTTCGACGTGCCACAGGACGAGACGTTTTCGTGTTCGTCCTGAGTCTGACAGGATGACGAAAGGAGGGGTTGCTCCCCGTCATACAAAGTTGTGCAAAACTTGTTCCTGTGTTATCGTTTTTCATTGGAGTTGAATATATGAAATTGTTGGGGTTTCACGTTCGGTCGGTCGTTCAACGTTGACTCGCCAGGAAAGGTAAACTATGTTGAAACCAGCTGGGCCAGGATAATGAGGTTTTCTTTTACCTGAACGGGTCTTGTAATGAATTTGTTTACAATAGTTTTGTTTAATCAAAGTTGTTAAATCGATAATTATTACGACGATCAATAAGGTAACTTTTTAGTAGAGAAAATTTTGAATTAAAATTTATTGAATAAAAGCTAATATAAAGCTTTTTTAATCAAAGATAAATAACATTTCTAATTGTCACATGAGCTATTCTCCCAAGCTTTACCCGAAATTTATAAAAAAAATATTTTTCTTTTAATTAAAAAGCATTGAAAATTTACACTTAATTAAAGATCTATTCAAAATTAAAGAATCATTTAAAAATTATTTGCCCAAGCCCAAATCATCATCCATGCTACTTCTACGAAGTAAAGCTTGCACATAAAAATCGGTTTCAATATTTAAAATGTTTGAAGAATTGCTTCTCAAAATACAATGCATTCCCAACACATTTTGTCGACCGTTGCATTTGCATTCCCACGACGACCACCAAAAACGCACAGCAGTTCCAGTTCCCCTAAAATTCTCTCCCTCGTACTAATTTGATTAGCACGATCACAAGTACCTGCCTCGGCGTGGACGCTTGATCGTTGCATTGTGCGGTGACCACAAAAAAATAATCGTTGATGCGCGTAGCTAATTCTCTAAACAAAAACAACAGAAATTTCTGACTCACCTCAAGGGAAAAGAAGCGAGAGCCTCGTTCGACCGGCGATGCATGAAAAGCTGATAATTGATTGAAATTCGTCACGCTTTAGTACCTCCAACAGCTAAATTAGTGGTCGGCTTTTCTTGTTGGCACAACATCAAGAAGTGGAAGAAGAATGTGTGCGCGTGGAAAGTGGAAAACTTTCCATTGATGGCAGATGACAGTTGTAAAAAATGGGTGACAGAAATGTTTACCACCGTCGTTGTTTGCGGTTTTATTCAACTTTGGTAGGTGGAACAGAAAGAGTGCTTCAAGAGATGTTGGCCAAAATTCAATTTACAACAAAAAAATAACAAATAATCAAATATGTTAAGGGTTTAGTCACCAGAAATTCAGAAATTCTAGAAATACTTATTAACATAATGATTATTATTTCAGAATTATGCATATGTAATATAAAAAAAATCATCATAATATAAACGTACCAGAGTGTATTACTATGGAATTTGCCTAATTTTGTCTCGATTTTCTGTTTGTATTTTTTTCATTTCATTCTGTCAAGGACTCCATACAATTATGATCAATTTGGTGTTGTAGGAATTTTGGGACTTATTAGAAAAAAATTGTGCACGGAAAAGATCTTTTTTTTAACTATTCATCACTGAAAGTTGAATTCATAAAATTTTGATTTCAAATGTGTTTTCATGTTGCAAAAAAAAGTGATTTTTCGAATTCGTCAAAAAATATTTATCAAATAATTTTAAGATGCAAAATCAAATTTAAATCGAAAATATTTTATTGGATAAAGTACACTATTTTAAAATTGGACGCATGTTGTGGTAAAATGTTCAATATTCTTCAAATTAATAATATAGTCATGCCTCGGTTTGGCACCGCATATGGGAAATGCAAAACTGAGGCATGCATAACTAAAGTACAGAGCTTATGGGATTTTGGTTACATTGGAGACATTGGCTATAATCGTATGAAAAATCATGCAAACACAACAAAAATGTAGTGTTTTGTAATCGAGATGATGGCAACTTTCTGTTGAAGTTTTAATTTCATGAAAAGAAATACGTATTTTTCCTGTATTTTGAAAATCTAATTTTTTCCTCTGAAGAAACATCAAAATACTTGTTCTTTCAATATAGGTGTAAAATGACTAAGTTTTTTTTTCATACATTTCGAATGTTATATCATTTTTTCGAAAATACTCAAAAAATCACAAAACACATACTCAAAATTTCAGGTTTTTACAATGTAAGTATCAAATGATTGGGATTTTTCATACATTTCGAATGTAACACAAAAGTTTTTAAATAGTACTCAAAATTTTCACAAGACCACGTTTTTGCGAAAAAAAAAATACTCAAAATATCAGTTTTTACAATATGGGTATCAAATTATCGGTATTCTATCAAACATATCGAATGTAATGACCATTGTTTTTTTTTTAAATACTTAACATTATCACAAAACTACGTATTTTCCAAAAAAAAAGCTCAAGATTTCAGTTTTTTTTTTCACAATATGGGTATCATAGATTAGGATTTTAATGCATTTTGAATGTAATATTAATTTTTTATTGCATTAAATGATTAGGATTCATCATACATTTTGAATGTTATAACCATTTTTTAAATGATCCAAATTTTCACAAAACCACGTTTTTTTTTTCAAAAAAATACTCAAGATTTTCAGCTATTCTAATATTGGTAATTTTGTGGAAGAATTGTGTAAATTCAAAGAATATCGAAAAAAATATAAACGGTCACTATCGAAACGTAAACAAGATTCCGGATCGTGTGATACCAATATTGCAATTTTTGAAAATACGTGTTTTTGTGAAAATTTATATAACTTTCAAAAAGTGTTGCTATTACATTCGAAATGTAAGAAAAAACCCGATCATTTGATACGCATATTTTCCAAAACTGAAATTTTGAGTATTTTTTCAAAAATACGTAATTTTGTGAAAATTTTAAGTATTTAAAAGAAATGTTGTTATCACATTCGAAATGTATGAAAAATCCTGATCATTTGATACCCATATTGTAAAAAACAGAAATTTCGAGTATTTTTTCTGAAAATAAGTAGTTTTGTGAAATTTTTTAGTATTTAAAAAAAAAGTTGTTATTACATTTGAAAAATTCAAAAATTCCGATCATTTGATACCCATATTGCACTAACAATAATTTTGAGTATTTTTGATAAACATTGCAAATTCAAAATTCAGGAAAAAATCAAATTTTCATGTAATAATAATTGCAATGGATAGCTAACATCATCCCGATTAAAAAATACTATAATTTTTGAAGTTTGAATGATTTTTCATAGGACTTTCGCAAATCTCTCCCATATAGCCCAAATCCCATAAGCCCTGTGCTTCAGTTTAGCACTGGACCGTGCTTAACCGAGGCAGCTGAATGGTGCAAAACCGGGGCATGACTGTACTTCGTGGAGGAAAACTACCCATGTTATTTTTAAGGGTCTGAGAATCAAAACAATTTTTTGGCATTGTTGATTGGACTTCTGGTTGTTGAGACACAGCCTCTTAAAACTTAAATTTTGTGAAAAAATGTTTTTTTCCGTGTCAATTAATAAGTTCTCATTTTTCTACTCGTGATATCTCTAAAACTATGAACGGTGTGTTTCGTGGAACTTTTTTTTATTATTTTCGAAACAATCAGATTGGAGCATAAATTCGTTTAACAAAGCAGGAATGTTTTAAAAGTGAATTTAAAATTCGATAAACTTAAAATAAACGTCACTTTTTACACAAACAATCAATTTTATGTTGATAAAACATGCATGCAAAAAAAATAGTCCTGGATAGTATTAAATATGATAAATATTTAATTATGATAATATTAAATACAGAATTAAATTTGAACGCGCCAAGGTCAGGTCTGAACAGATTTTGTGAGCCAGTGTAGATTATGCTCTAGTACAACAGCACAAGAACAGACAGCATAATACAAACACACACAGACACAGAACATCCAGTGAGTTCCTGGAGTTCTGAGATTCAAATATGTAGCTTTGACCAGCAGGAACCGACTAACGGTTGGTCATTGCTCTGCGAACCGTACTACTGACCAGTTCAGACAAAATCAGACGCAGTTTAGCTAAGTTTAAGTGTTTACAGTCCACTTTTAGTCCGTCCAATTACTGACCGCGAAATATATCCTGACGATTTAAGAATAAATGTTTTCTGTACAACCCGCGAGTTCTGATTAATTTAGAAAGATCCGATTTTGCACGGCACCGGGAATCTGACGCTAGTATGTGCGCAAACAAAATTTTTTGTTAAATTATTTGAAATCTGGTGGCCTTCCTGACTAACGAGGTGTAACAAAAAAAAATATGAATAGATAGATGTAAAAACACAATTAAAAATAAATAGATGAAAAATAAATGCAACGGTCCAATTTTGAAAAAAAAAATGACCACATGTTCCAGATCATAACCCCAATGTGCCGAGGTGCCGAAAGCCGCCAACCAACCATTAAACCACACCAAAATGCACATTTTCCTTTGAGGTTGAACTATTTTTCATCTCGTTTGAAAATACTGTCGCCCCCTATTTCGTCGCGGTTTCCTTTGTCATCGACCGCCAATTGTCCCCGCACGCCGTTACCTGTGCCCTGCCAAGCCGCGCGGTCTTTGTGATGCGCGTGATAGATTATGGGAACTTGGAGAGGCCGCGGGAAATGGTCCGCGACGGGGAACAAAACTTGCGTCCGGCGGTAAGCGACGAACCCCTCGTCGCGTAACCTTTTGTGGTTTTTAGAAATTTAGACAATTAGACAACATTTATCAAGCGTGCGCGTTCTTTGCGCTGCACTGTGCTGACAGAATAATGGTTTAAACGTTTCAACGAAGATGAAAAAAAAGTGACAAATTTGTGTGAACTCCGAAAACGGTCAAAATCTGAACTTTTCTCAAGTTTATTCGAGGACACTGTAGACACATTGTGTTGTAAAATTCTGAGTTGTGTGCTTTCATCAAACAAAACATTTCAACAAACATTTTACGCGCAATTTAACCTTAAGCAGCAGTAAATTGCTGTTGAATGAGGAATTTTGAGCTCCCAGAAAAGGCCGAGCTGATGGATGTGTTTGGTTACCGGCTGGCAATAATTAGTTCATAAATCTCGGTCGGCCAGCGTCCACGAATGGCAGCACACAAAAATGCTCACAGGTTGGACCTGTTGAACGATCGGTCTAGGCTGGACCGAGGATTGAACTACAGTGAAGAGTACAATGTTGCTGCATTTTGTTCAAAGGAAAGGAGGAAGGGAACGGCTAAATACCTGGGCGATTTAGAATGCCAAGGCTTCTGGATGAGGAAATATTTAGCTTCGTTCGTGAAAAGGTCCAGCAGGCTTGGCAATTTTTATACGACATACATGATTTTTGAGTCTCGTAAATATTTAAACCGGAAAGCTCGTCCTATTTCCCATAAGTTTGTCTTTGACAGCATTGTTAAATTGTAAATTTTTATTGCATTTTTTTTTTAATTTTTGATTTAAAGGACACTACAAAAATAAACAGTTTTAGAAAATAAATTTTGAATTTTTTAAGGAAAGCTACTTCATGCTGGATTTTTTGTATAAAATGTTAGCCTATTTCCACAAAAAAAAATAACGTAAAAAACCTTAATATTTGCTCCTTCAACTTAAAAAACAAAAAAAAATCATAAAAATTGCGTGTATTTTTTTCAGGAAGCCCGTCCAATTTCCTACAAGTTTGTCTTTGACCACTTTTTCATGCGATGCAATGGCCTCGAGATAAAATATTTTTTTGCATTACAAAATACATAAATATTTAAATAACGAACGCCTTTCTCAAATGTTATTCTCGAATGAAATTGGATCCATGCACACAGTGAAATTATTGACAACCGGAAGAGATTTTTAAAGCAAACAGAATCCAAGGGACCGTGGAGGAAAAGATCCTTCAAGCAAGAGAAAATATCGAGGAGTAAAGCCAATCGAAGTATGCAGTTTGAAGGGACTGAAGAATTCATCGATAGATGGAGAATTATTGATATCGAGAAGATCGACAGCCAGAGAGTCGACTGTATAACATGTCTACAAAGTATCTCTAAAATAGGCGATGGTCGGGTATAAAAGTACCAGAAAAATTTCTGAATCAAGCTGGAATTGCTTAGGAATCAACCACAAACCACGTGGACACTTTTCTGGAAATCTTATTTATAATTTCTAAATCCAATTTATAATTTCTAAATCCAAGATGGTGGCCAAAATGGCGACGATGAAATCAAGCAAAACAATGCATGTGGGTTTGTAAACAAAGAGTGTGTCCTGCTTACTACGCCAGCGAATGTTTACTTCTGTCATGTCATGTAAGATATAAACATCCTCTGGCGTAAGCAGGATACACTCGTTGTTTACAAACCCACTACGTCCCTTTGGAATTGTTTTGCTAGAAATGTTGAAAAAAAAATGTATTTTTTTTTATTTTACTATTCAAATTTGACTCAAATGGAGTCGCAGAACTCGAATTTGATGTTTAATGTAAGAAAATAAAAATAAACGAAAAATCTTGATTCGATTATCCGAAGCTCCATGCAAACCTCCAGATAGTCGTACTTCCGATAATCGAGGCTTCGGATAAAAGAGTCTGGACTGTACCGAAATTTGGTATTAGGACCTGAGAAAGATTTTTTTGCATTAGTCATACTAATAAAACTTGAATCTGAGTACAATAGTTCATGGTCACAGTCGTTCCCCGCCAAAGCTAGAACCGTTTTCTTTCGAATTTCACAGCACATTGTGGTCGATCACGTCCGCCTTGAAACCTGTGTGCACTCGCGCGGGCGGCTTGCTTCAAAAAACAAACATAACTCGCGCTGCCCATTTCAAGGTTCATTTTCCAGCGCAAAACCCATAAAGCGTGGTGCGATGTGTATACGTTCAGTACGTTTCGTTTTAAGGCCATTAACGTCATTGGCCAAGAGGAAGGGTCGGGTCGGCGCACACACCATCAGGTATCATAAACGCAACTCACAAAGTTATGGAAAAAGTTGCCGCCGAGAACGATAACAAAGGTGGTACAACACGAACCCGGTTGGAATCGTTGTCGCTTTCTGGGGAACTTGAAGACGCGTTCCAAATTTATTGCTTCTTGGGAATGTACTCGCGTTCTGGACGAAATGAAGCAATGAGAAGCATATCAATGTGATGTGACGAGCAGGTAACGCTCGTAAACGTGAATGGATGCATCGAGGTTAGAACGAATGGATGGACGAGGACAGAAACGTAAACTTGATGTTTGAAATGCTGCTTATCAGAGATTCTCAAAACGATAACGAAGCTGCAAAAAAAAATGAAAAATTTTGGTAGTGAGCTCAATTTCATTCACAATTACCAAAACACCTTCCTAGAAAACGTCCTCCTCAGTGCAAGAACCATATTCTTCCCCTCAACCAACACTAAATGTTGAACATGTGTCAGAATCTCCAACCCACCCTGTCCTACTTTTGCTGGAGTTCCCCCCTAAAATTGGACCATTTTTCTTCTGGACCGTCCTAAATTGGTATCTGCTTCGAATTTTCGAGGGATTCACCGTGTGCGAGAGACGGACCAAACTTTGCCATTCGGAACTCCTTGGTTTGTTAAATATTCATGGACTATCAATCACCCCGGCTGAGTGTCCTCTCGCTTTCCAGGATGTTGTGACGAGCTTTGAGGTGAACCTGCTTTTTTGCTTCTCCCCTCGGGCATCAGCCAGGATTTAGGAAACTGCGGAAATATTTTAATTTTCACGCTTCTAGAGGGGGAGGATTTACAAATTGAAATCGTCGTTATTTTTCATTATTCAGGAGCTTGCCAACGCTTGGGAACGGGCAGCACCAGATAATTTGTCACTTGAGGTGCTTGTTTGCACAAATTGAGCAGCCCTATCGAATTGATGAATAATGCCGCCAATTTGAAATCTGATCATCTGGTTCTGGGCCTTTGGCAGAAAACGGAAAGTTGTGTTTAAAAATGAGATTTTACTTTGCAATACTGTTTTGAAAAAAAAACCATCATAAAACACACCGTTCCCATCGTAGCCAAATGTTCACTGAACTCACCTGTGTCCTGGCCAAACTTTGTTTCGACCAGCTGGCACGTCCCAGACAGCGAAACCGAAATGATCTTCTCCGCCGCGTGCATACCTGCTAGTCTGCCAATCCATCGAACGAATCCTGACGGTGGACCTACTTTGATCAAAACTTTTAATGATATTTACCGACCCTCGTCAGCAGAAACGAGCACGGCACCTTAACAAGGTTGGACGTCTTCACCAGCCAGCGACGACGACGGTGCAGCATCACGACGAGATTCCAGGATTTGCGCAATTGATTCCAAAGGATAATCGATTTTGCGGTGTGCTGTAACAAGTTGTAACAGTCAGCGGAGATAGTCAGCGCATGCTGATGGCATTTTGGATGGAGTGAAAATTTGGGAACAGACAGGTGAATCCATGATGTGATGTCTCGTGAAGATAAGAAGATTTGAAGCTTTTAGAATTCGGAACTTTATTTTTTTATATTTTATCCTACATTCATTTTTAAGTCATGTAGCCTTGTGGTAGAGCACCCGTTCCATAAGCAGTAGATGGGAGTTCAAACACCAGTCATTTTAAGATGGTAGATGGTGTCATCCACTTTTGAGGCAATAACTGTCAATGATGGTTCTGAATTCAGGGTCCAGAAATAATAAATTGAAATGAAAAAATAATCACTGTATGTAAAATGCTTCTACAAACAGCACAAAGAAACCCATTTTTTGATTGAAACATTCTGAATCAAGATTTGAATGATTTCCTAAAACAAACATGGCCGCCAAATGGCCGATCGGGAATGCTACCTTTCAGATCCTTAAGGTTATGTCACGTCTCCAGGTTCCCACTCCCCAGGACCTTGAAAAAGATATGTTATGTTTCTCCTTTGGCATAATGCCATTTAGCATAACGCTATTTGGCATAATGAAATTAAATTGTTTATTAAACATTAATTCCGACTGAAACTAATTTCTGTTTTCTTTCTTTAAGAGGGGAAAACTCTATTTACTAGTGATAACTGCCGAAAAAAAAAATCAATTTTGAAGCAGTTATCTCAAGACGAGAGAATTTTCCCTTTTTTGAACGATAACGACAATCTATCGTTACCGTTATCGTTATTTCGATAATTCTATCGGCGATAATCTTATCGCCGATAATGGACGATAATTCATTTTTAAAATCTTTCTGAAATCGATTAATTCAACCATATCATGTTAAATTTTCACTGCTTTCCCTAAGAATATATTTTTTTGAAAATCTAGTAAGTTTCAAAGCATGACTATGTACTCAAAAATGTTCACAACATACCGTATTATTTTTTTATTTTTTTTGAGAAAACATTTTTTTCTATAATTTACAATATTTGTATCAAAGAAGCGAAATTTTCCGTGTTTTTTTTCACTTCAGGCCGTTGCAAATATTTTTTGAAGTTTTTGTCTCTCGACTCTGATCGGGGTCGAGGGGGCAAAAAATCAAAAAAAAATAAAAATTGAAACAACAAGCCATGGTCTCAAAATTTGAATAAAAAAAAAGTATTTAAAAGTGTATTTTCGAATGCCCAGTTGTTTTGCAATCATTAGTTTTCATTAGTTTTTTTCGCCGAAAAAAAACTTTTTGTCGTGCTGTACATTGGGATTTTACAAAAATTGAAAATATTTTTGATCGATCCCAGACATGGCAAATATGAATTTAAATGCAGGAAAATGCATTTTACATTATTTGGAGTTGGTTAGACTTCTATTTCCTTTAAAATTTTTAAGTTTCTTGAAAAAGAAATGTTTTGCCCCCTGATTTTTCGAATCGACCTTAAAAAGGGGGGCGGGGACATAAACTTTGGAAAATATTTGCAACGGCATATTCTTGTAAAAAAACAAAAAAAAAATCACAAAATACCGTATTTTTCGAAGGTACTCAAATTTTCAAAAAAAATGCAATATGGGAGTTACGGCCTGGCACCCCTAGCCGTATTGCACCAACACTTGCAGACTTGTCATACGAAGCATTCTTTCTGAAATAATAAAGCAGTCTAGTTTCATCCTTCAACCAGTGCAGTGCTGAAGTCAATTATCCGAACCTCCCCACGGGCCGGGAAGCAGCCAACATGGCCCGCTTCCCGGGAACCCCGTACATAACTGGCGCAGTCGGTCGTCTCGGAGGATTACCGAGACTTAAGGTAAGTAATTATTAAGTTTTAGTACAATAAATTTAGGGCAAAAAGTCTGGTTCACCAGCAATTTCCTGTGTCGATATTGCGAAATCGTAGTCGACACAGGCTATAAGTGTTTAGCATAGGGCAAAATTAGATTTTGCAATAAATTTAGGGCAAAAAGTCTGGTTAACCAGCAATTTCCTGTGTCGATATTGCGAAATCGTAGTCGACACAGGCTATAAGGTTTTAGTATAGGGCAAAATTAGATTTTGCCGTAAATTTAAGTGAAGAAAAAAAAACCCCGCGTATGAACGTAGCCGATATGTGGATGATACGATGGTCAGCAGAAAATGCTTTGAAACGGTCGTCACCGCGTAGGAACGAAGACGATATTTGAACGATACGATGGTCAGCAGAAAATGCTTTGACATGGTCGTCGCGCTGACGCGATTGAAACGAAATATCCAAAACCAAAAGAGTTCTATAAAAATTAAAAATTAAAAATTAAAAATTAAAAATTAAAAATTAAAAATTAAAAATTAAAAATTAAAAATTAAAAATTAAAAATTAAAAATTAAAAATTAAAAATTAAAAATTAAAAATTAAAAATTAAAAATTAAAAATTAAAAATTAAAAATTAAAAATTAAAAATTAAAAATTAAAAATTAAAAATTAAAAATTAAAAATTAAAAATTAAAAATTAAAAATTAAAAATTAAAAAATTAAAAATTAAAAATTAAAAATTAAAAATTAAAAATTAAAAATTAAAAATTAAAAATTAAAAATTAAAAATTAAAAATTAAAAATTAAAAATTAAAAATTAAAAATTAAAAATTAAAAATTAAAAATTAAAAATTAAAAATTAAAAATTAAAAATTAAAAATTAAAAATTAAAAATTAAAAATTAAAAATTAAAAATTAAAAATTAAAAATTAAAAATTAAAAATTAAAAATTAAAAATTAAAAATTAAAAATTAAAAATTAAAAATTAAAAATTAAAAATTAAAAATTAAAAATTAAAAATTAAAAATTAAAAATTAAAAATTAAAAATTAAAAATTAAAAATTAAAAATTAAAAATTAAAAATTAAAAATTAAAAATTAAAAATTAAAAATTAAAAATTAAAAATTAAAAATTAAAAATTAAAAATTAAAAATTAAAAATTAAAAATTAAAAATTAAAAATTAAAAATTAAAAATTAAAAATTAAAAATTAAAAATTAAAAATTAAAAATTAAAAATTAAAAATTAAAAATTAAAAATTAAAAATTAAAAATTAAAAATTAAAAATTAAAAATTAAAAATTAAAAATTAAAAATTAAAAATTAAAAATTAAAAATTAAAAATTAAAAATTAAAAATTAAAAATTAAAAATTAAAAATTAAAAATTAAAAATTAAAAATTAAAAATTAAAAATTAAAAATTAAAAATTAAAAATTAAAAATTAAAAATTAAAAATTAAAATTAAAAATTAAAAATTAAAAATTAAAAATTAAAAATTAAAAATTAAAAATTAAAAATTAAAAATTAAAAATTAAAAATTAAAAATTAAAAATTAAAAATTAAAAATTAAAAATTAAAAATTAAAAATTAAAAATTAAAAATTAAAAATTAAAAATTAAAAATTAAAAATTAAAAATTAAAAATTAAAAATTAAAAATTAAAAATTAAAAATTAAAAATTAAAAATTAAAAATTAAAAATTAAAAATTAAAAATTAAAAATTAAAAATTAAAAATTAAAAATTAAAAATTAAAAATTAAAAATTAAAAATTAAAAATTAAAAATTAAAAATTAAAAATTAAAAATTAAAAATTAAAAATTAAAAATTAAAAATTAAAAATTAAAAATTAAAAATTAAAAATTAAAAATTAAAAATTAAAAATTAAAAATTAAAAATTAAAAATTAAAAATTAAAAATTAAAAATTAAAAATTAAAAATTAAAAATTAAAAATTAAAAATTAAAAATTAAAAATTAAAAATTAAAAATTAAAAATTAAAAATTAAAAATTAAAAATCAAAAATTAAAAATTAAAAATTAAAAATTGAGACGTTGTGTAATTTTATTGTAATCCATTATTACATGGAAATACAAAGGGTACAAGTGAATCGTAATCGAGGATTACGTAATCTTAGATTACATTCAATATAAATATTTATTTTTTTTTCATGTTTGTAATTTAGTATTACAAACTTGGAAATTTGTAATTTGAAATTACGAACTAGCTTGACAATTTTTCACCATTGTGTTTTCACGATACTTTTAAAATTCCCTAACCCAAAAAAAAAAGAACAAAAAAAAAAAAAATGGACGGGCAATTGTTACAAAGAATGATGTATTTTTTCCTGAAATTAATTCTGTTTTCATCAAATTATCCGAAGTCGATTCGCACAATATTATCATATGGTCGTGTTGCTCAATTGGAGCCCCAATTTGAAGATTTTCATTGGCATTTTTGTTAAACATTCTATTTACTAAATGTAAGCTATTTACTTTACTTTCATCCGCCTTTTACTTTTACAATAAGTATCAAATACACAAAAACAGCATCATGACTACCATAACGCTGAAAGAGAAAATGCACCTTTGTTTGACGATGGAGGAGTCGTTATATTGGCATTTTCTGTGTAACATTTTGTGTACTTGTTGTAAGTTGTCTATCTCTACTGTTATCTGTCTTTTACTTTCACTATAAACATCGAATATTAACCAATATTTTTTGATCCATAGAGAATCAGGATGATAATCACGAGCCGAAACCGAGGACTGGCAGGCAAACAGCATCGAAAAAAAAAAATCAATAGCATCTTCATTCCTTCCTTTATTTGATATTTCTAACGCTTTTTACTTTTAGACTTCCACCATATTCACTCAACACCCGCTTGGTAACCACGTCTAGGGAAAGCAGCAGACGTGCAAAACAACCAGGCTAATTTCTCCCCAATGAACCTAACCAGCGTTGGAGAGGTAGTAATGGATATGAAGAATGAGTTGTAATTGTAAAATTTGTAATCATTGTGGCGTTAACGAAAAGAACAAAAAAAAAAAAGGGTTTTATGCCGTGATTGAGGAGAGAGCAGACATAGCTCAACCTCAACCCAAGTGCTTTTGTCCCTTCCAAAAGCCTTAACCTGCGAAAATTCTGATGGATGCTACTAAGAAACTGTACACCGAATATCGCTGTTAGAATTAAGTTTGGTAGGACAAGTTAGCAAGAAATCGTTTAAATCAAACCAGAAAATTCTCATAATTCTTATGAGCCTGAGCCGCATTAACCAAATGCTAGGAATGTGATATCCTTGATACGTCAGGAATCCTTCCTGTTGCCATCCCGGGGCTCCAGACAACTAGATTTGTGAGGCCCTCGACACGTCAGGACTCCGTCTAGCCTGGAACAGTCATTGGGAATGTGATGTCCTCGATACGTCAGGCATCCGCCCTTGGACGAACTCCGCAGCAACTCGAGCACATCAGTGGAACTCAGAAAAAAAAAAAAAAAAACTAAAACAGTTTTTTAAAGTCGAATCGAGACGATTCGAGTCTAACGATGGGGTAGTTACGGCCTGGCACCCCTAGCCGTATTGCACCAACACTTGCAGACTTGTCATACGAAGCATTCTTTCTGAAATAATAAAGCAGTCTAGTTTCATCCTTCAACCAGTGCAGTGCTGAAGTCAATTATCCGAACCTCCCCACGGGCCGGGAAGCAGCCAACATGGCCCGCTTCCCGGGAACCCCGTACATAACTTGGGTATCAGACAATATATTAGAGTTTATTTTGAAAATACTAAAATTTTAACAAATTACCGTATTTTTTAGAAAATTCTAAAAAATTTCAAAATATGCAATATGGGAATCAAACGACGCAAAATTTGGTAAGATAAGAAGCATACACAATTTGAATGTATCTTTGAAGCATGCAAAATTTCGTTACGTTTGATACTCATACTGCATATTTTGAATATTTTAGAATGTTCTAAAAAATACGGTAATTTTTTTAAATTTTAGTCAAAAAAATAAATCTCATTATTCGCTCTACAGCATTGCCTTGGCGTTCTCGATTGCGAGATTCCTACTTGAAACTAGGTATCTGATGGCTTGATTGTTGAGGTAATTGCAATCCTCTTGTTACACCTAAGCATCCATCCCGGGATTCAAACTGACGACATTTGGATTGTGAGTCCAACTGCCTACCAGCGACTCTACCGAGGCAGGACCCAGGGAGACGACTCCTACACCTGGATTGAGCTAACGACCTAACCCTCTAGGTTAGACCGGGGCCAACATTTACTTCCCCATCCGACGGATGGCGTGATCAGACGAACCTCGTCTCAAAATTTGCCACCGGGACCTTCTGGGATCGAACCCAGGCCGACTGGGTGAGAGGCAACCACGCTTACCCCTACACCACGGTTCCTGGATATTTCCTACAACAAAACTCTAATAAATTGAAAAGCATACATAATTTCAAATCGTTTCATACTTATATTGCAAATTTTATAAAAAATAGTATTTTCGATAAAAATACGGCATTTTGTGATTTTTTTTTTGTATTTTCCAAAAAACTGTATCAATGTGAAAAAGCAAACAAAATTTCATTTTGTTTAATAGCCATATTGCAAATTATGAAAATTTGAGTACATTAAAAAAAAATACTGTATTTTGTGAAAAATTTTGTTTTTAACATAGATACTTTAGAAAAGTGAAAAAAAAACTTACAAAATTTCGCTTTTTTGAAACACATATCGCAAATTATAAAAAAAAATAGTATTTTGAATAAAAATACGGCATCTTTTGAAAAACTTTGAGTACCGTAAACCGGGGTGACTTTGATAGGATTTCAATTTGTTTTTAGAATATTTTCCAACAGGTAAGGTATTTTCTTAAGATTATTATTTTTAAAACATGTACTGGGGTAGACCACACAAAGTCCATGCACTATTTCGGAATAAAAGTTTTTTCAATAATGTTTAGAGAAATAGTTACGTTAAAAATTCTTAGTTTGAATTCCGGGGTGACTTTGATAGTCATAGTTTTACTTGTTAAAATCATATTTAAGATGTTCAAACTTCATTTGTACGTTAAATGTACCATCACTAAAGTAGCTGATATAGTATTTAAGAAAAAAATCAATGTTTATATTTAGTTAGCTAAGTGTATAAGCTTTTAAGCAAAATACATATAAATTTTAGGTAACATTGTTAAAAAGTCGGAATTTTGCCTGAAATTTGTTACAATTAGTTTTGTTTATAAAATTATCGATTTATATTGCATTTTATACTGAATTCGAAGCACGAATCACAAGTTTTCACATTTTACATGACATTTGTTCAACTGAAATTGCCTATAAATTTAGAGAGTTTTTATAATTGTGTTTCAAAAAACACATATTATTTATTTTTTACAAACTTTTTTAACCTTCTCCTAGTGGAAAATTGTTCAAAGAATCCGAAAATTCATTCCGTTTCCGATTAAAAATCATGTTCATTGAGAAAATCATGACACTTTGAGAAGTTTCAAATAATGACATTCATCAACATTTTCTTAACTATAGTTAACTTATTTTTTAAACTTGTCAAAATTTTATGAAAAGTTCTTCTTGAGGTACTTTGAACACTTCTCTACCACGGTCAGTATGTTTCTAAACCATTCCTTACGTATTTTATTTGTACTCTTCATTTTGCGGGAAAATCGCAAACCTATCAAAGTCACCCCGGCTATCAAAGTCACCCCGTTTTACGGTACATATTTATGCATTGAAACTTACAACATTTAAAAATATATTCTTAGTGAAAGCATTGAAAATTTCACATGATATGGTTAATCGATGTTAGAAAGATTTGAAAAAGAGTTATCGTCCATTTACGGCGATAAGATTATTGCCGATAGAATTATCGAATTATCTCGTCAGACGATAATATTATCGACGATAATTTTATTGATTAACAACCTTGATGAGAACGTAGGGCTACATAGGCGCAAATCGTCCTATTTTCAATGTGATGAGTAAGCCGTGTGGATTGGGGCGCGGGTTTAGTATGCTGAATGTGAATATTGCTGTTTTGATATTATTTCGGGATAAACGTTTTGTTTTTTCTAGCGCATGCCAGAGAATTAATTCAACATTACCAGATGTGAAATTTTAAAAAAAATGACAACAAATCTGTCATCATTCCCAGATGTAATATTATCATGTTTGTTTTACTGTGTAATGCCAGGGGGTGTCTCTTGAGATTTTCCAAAATTTTCACTTTTTATTGGCACCCTAACGAATTATTTAAGGTAAAATTGTCACATTTTTAGGTAATTATTTATCTCTATCAGTCACAATTCAATATCATGTGAACTTAAAAATAAAACAGTTTAAACAAATATCAGAAGTTAAGTTGAGATTAAAAGGGGTCACCTGATCCAAACAATGCTCCAATATCAAAATTATTGCTTCAGGGAGTCAATCTTGTTCTTGAACAAAGCCTCGATATGTAGGAGTGCAAAAACAATGTAAGCACTTGGCAAAACAACCTGTGTACAGGTAGATAAGTGCCTAATCCAAAACTCAATCCTGGAAACGTTTCTGCTGAACTTCTTCGTCCAGCAACAATAATAATCCTGTATTTGTTTCAGATTGAGTGAAAGTAATCTATTTAATGTCGTTTCTGCTGTCTCGTTACCGCAGCCCTTCCCCGAAAACGAAACGTAACACCCGTTTGCCTTTTCCACCGAAAACTCCCAGATCATTCCCTGAAAACGTTATTTTAGTTCATTGAGCTCCCAGCTATATGGGTGGGATCGTCGCAATTGAATCTGATTCTGTTTCTTTGCTTTTATTTGTCTGTTTTTTTTTTCTTCGCAGAATCCTTTTTCCATCTTTTGTGCTTTATCAGAAAGATAAATAAATGATACACGTTCTAAATAAAGCAGCAGCTCCCCGCTTTTGCCCGCCTTCTAGCTTCTCGGTATGATTTCGGCATCTATCCAGAGAAGATATTGTGTGTGTTTGTACACACGAAAGACGGACGATTGAATTGCTTACCAAACTTGCGGAAGCCATCGTTAGTAGGAGTGACTAGAGCACAGACCTAAAACAATGATGATTCTCTCCGAAAGATAAATATTTTCACTTATTTTCTCCACTCCTCTTGCCGAAGATTGGTGCCTGCTTCTCCCTGGAATCCTTCTCTATGATATCTGAGTTCTTTCTTTCCCTCCATCGGGGACCATCTTTGCCAATCCAGATTCAGCTACAGGAGCTTATAGCGAGTAGGGTATCGAGATTTGGCCAGCACGTTTTGGCCACTGAAGCTGGAGTCCTACTGTGTATTTAGAGTGTTACGGAACCAATCTCTGGCTGGCTTAAGCCGGCTGAAACACGTGACTTCATCGGTTTGGTAGTTGCCGAGATTTGGACCACTTTCTCCTGCAGGGACAATGGAAGAAGCCAACAGGCAGCCTTATCGTCTAGCTTTGGTCTAAAAAAAAGGGCCTGATGAGATTTCACCTCCTTCGTACAGTTTCCTTAGTTATTATCAGAGTCGAAAATTTCTTTTGTTTTCGTCGTCCAAGGGAGTTCTCCACTTTTGCGGCCATTGACGTTTCCGAAACAAAAGGGGGAGGCTGGAGGACTTCAGAGCGTTGCAGCTGTTGCTGATTGGGCAAACACAGCCGAAATCCGTAACGTAGTTTGGTTGTGATTTGTCTGATTTCGATTTCTATTCGATTAAAGTCAAACAATCGAGCGTGTGTGCAGTGGTGGAGGTATTTTGTCTGGAGCTGATATTGTTGGCTCTACTGCTTTGTGTTTCCTTAATGAAAGTGAATGAATGGGAAAGTTCAGCACAAGTTTGTAGTCAATTTGTAACATTGGTCTTTTGCAGACGGGAAACTTTGTCGTTGTGGGATTAGATACGTCAGACAGGATTTGACTATGGAAACCTGACTTTATCGTCATTTATTAAATTTGGGTAGCATGAATAAAATGAACTTTAAGGCAGTTTCAATATAAAACAACTATATTAAGAATAAGCTACAGAGGAAAAGTGCACGGATTTAATTGACTTAACATAACTTTTTTTTTATGCGCATACTAAACTGAATGGAACAAACTAAAAAAAAATTACAGAGATTTGTAAATTTTCACAACCTTTAATACTTCATCATCTTGAAACTTCACTCATTGGCATGAATTACGCACCCAGATCACGTTTATTTAGTCCACCAGTTCAGACATTTTATCTTCCAGAATCTACCGAGAGATGCAAATGAAGAATACCTCTAGGACATCTAATGGCACTAGCCTTCACTCCCCCAAATCTAGAAACTTACTATCATCCCATCTAAATCTCAGCATCTTCCCTTATGTCCCACTAAAAAAATCTGTCGTGAGGTGACTGAGCAACGCATAGTCGTAACCCAAGACAGATTGCTTGTAATCGACAATGTCTGCGGTGTGTGACGACATTCTACCTTTTCCCAAATGTGAATGTTTTTACACTCCCCCGCAGCATCCCGGGGATTTGAGCCGAAGTCCATTAGGATTTTATGTACGGGGTTTCTCCGGGAAGATGGCCAGGTCCTTTTCACCAAACAGTGTCAAACTGCTCGCAATGTTTCACCAACAACGAGTATGTGGAAAAGCTTACCTTCTTCGGCTAGATCTAGCAGCTTGAAGACTGTGGACTTGAGTGAGGTTGGTTTTTTTCGTTATTTTTGATTTTTGCGGCAAAAAACTCTGATAGCTTGAGCTTAACAATTATTCAAAAAAGAGACAAATCAGCCCAAACCTACGGTAAAAATGTCGTCACTTCCGTTGTCCCCCCAATGCAGGAGCAAGCAACTTTTGCTACGGTTCTCGCTCGCTGTTAAACTTTCTTCGGATATAAATGTCAAATATAATAAAAGCATTCATTTATTACACACCGCCGTTTCCTGTCTCGGCGTAACGAGCGGTTCCCCGGAGGGAAATGAGCCGCCCAAGCACTGCAATATCCCGGAAGAAGTAAACCCAGAAACATGTAGTTTTTAGGGGGGAGTAGCATCCTGCAGGAAGAGTGGGAGGTTAGCTACAGTTGTTCAACTTATTGGCCTGGTGAAACAAAACTTTTACTGCCGCAATACTAAATCAAAATTTACTAGCTCCTTTGAAGGCATCTGCAATGAATTATTCAGTAAAGTTACGGTTGCAATAGAATTTTGATCTATGTTTTATTTTATTTCTGGGATTTAAGGTGATTTAAGCTTAAATTATCTAAAAAGTTATGTAATGTGCATGTAACTGATGCAGATTCTTGGGTAGATCACTGTAATATTTTATAAATACCGACGTTACATTTTTTGAGAAATCAGGATTAAATTGTTCAGTTTCGAATTTCTTTACAAATCTCTAAAACTCTCAAAAATAAAGGAAACCTCTCAACATTATTCGAGCCATTTCCTCTTTGGCTTATTTTCTAAAATATACTCCTCCTTCTTTTCATTTTTAACTGATAAATAGCGCTTTCCATTTCATTAAGGCACAACACTCTCACACCTAATGTAGACTGTCATTTGAGTGAAAGGGATACACTTTTGTTTACAAAAAATATGTGCCCTTTTATAATGCTAGGAACCAATTGTCAAAAATATCCTAAGCTTTGCATTAACATCTAGTACATTTTTAAATTTTCACAGTATAACATGTTTACAGTTGCAAAAACCTAAAACCTGTTACACCATTTTTATTACCAGTTATTACCAGCAAAAAGAAACGTTATCTATTCCACCTTAGGGTGGTTGGTGCCTTCCTCACATCCATATTGTGAATACATTCAGTCAGAATTGCACCATTCCCCCTTAACACGTAGGATGGATCCAAACAACATCTTCATCATTACATCAATGATCCGGCTTCTAATAAAAGATAAATAAACTCTTAAGTGTTCATAACTTTTGATAGGGCAGTCAGATCTTCAACTAGCAAAAAAATCACATCTGGCATCAAACATGGCCTCAGTAACTTGAGACAAGAATGTCAGATCAGACATTGTTATCATACAGATCCGGCTTTGAAAAAGTACATAAATATCACATAAGTAGTCATAACTTGAGACAGAGTTGCCAGATCGACAATCACGGCTTGTCTAAATTCACCTCGGAGCTTGTTCGAGGGATTGTCCCAAGTTAGGGAAACTCATTTTAAAGTTTTTAATTCATATATTTAAGCTCAAATCTCAAAAAAGTATCAAATATTGGAAGTAATGTCGATGTTTGCTGGTGGTTCATGTGCCTTTATCGTCGCGCCTGTTTGGGAAATTGTTTTTTTGACGGGATTGAACAGCTTCAGAAACTGTTACATTTTCTAACATAACATTCGAAATAAAACCCTTTTCTAAATTGCCTCCCTCAGAGCCTGGTGTCAGATTTATTTTTTAATTTCTAATTGCCGATACTGATGGTCTCCGAAACGGCCAACGTTTTCTTAGCAAAGGCCCACGAGGGAAGGCAATACTCTGTACTCATGCATCCTGAAAGGGGTATTTCTCTACCAACTCACACGAAATCGGGAAAAGTTGCCCCGACCCCTCTTCGATTTGCGTGAAACTTTGTCCTAACGGGTAACTTTTGTCCCTGATCACGAATCCGAGGTCCGTTTTTTGATATCTCGTGACGGAGGGGTGGTACGACCCCTTCCATTTTTGAACATGCGAAAAAAGAGGTGTTTTTCAATAATTTGCAGCCTGAAACGGTGATGTGATATAAATTTGGTGTCAAAGGGACTTTTATGTAAAATTAGACGCCCGATTTGATGGCGTACTCAGAATTCCGAAAAAACGTATTTTTCATCGAAAAAAACACTAAACAAGTTTTAAAAATTCTCCCATTTTCCGTTACTCGACTGTAAAAAAAATTGGAACATGTCATTTTATGGGAAATTTAATGTACTTTTCGAATCTACATTGACCCAGAAGGGTCATTTTTTCATTTAAAACAAAATTTTTCATTTTAAAATTTCGTGTTTTTTTCTAACTTTGCAGGGTAATTTTTTAGAGTGTAACAATGTTCTACAAAGTTGTAGAGCAGACAATTACAAAAATTTTGATATGTAGACATAAGGGGTTTGCTGATAAACATCACGAGTTATCGCGGTTTTACGAAAAAAAAGTTTTGAAAAAGTTACTTTTTGCGTTACCATGAACGGCCATGATCGATGACGACCAACTTTTTCAAAACTTTTTTTCGTTAAATCGCGATAACTCGTGATGTTTATAAGCAAACCCCTTATGTCTATATATCAAAATTTTTGTAATTGTCTGCTCTACAACTTTGTAGAACATTGTTACACTCTAAAAAATAACCCTGCAAAGTTAGAAGAAACACGAAATTTTAAAATGAAATATTTTGTTCTAAATGAAAAAATGACCCTTCTGGGTCAATGTAGATTCGAAAAGTACATTAAATTTCCCATAAAATGACATGTTCCAAAAAAACTTACAGTCGAGTAACGGAAAATGGGAGAATTTTTAAAACTTTTTTAGTGTTTTATTCGATGAAAAATACGTTTTTTCGGAATTCTGAGTACGCCATCAAATCGGGCGTCTAATTTTACATAAAAGTCTCTTTGACACCAAATTTCTATCTCATCACTGTTTCAGGCTGCAAATTATTGAAAACACCTCTTTTTTCGCATGTTCAAAAATGGAAGGGGTCGTACCGCCCCTCCGTCACGAGATATCAAAAAACGGACCTCGGAATCGTGATCAGGGACAAAAGTTACCCCTTAGGACAAAGTTTCACGCAAATCGAAAAGGGGTCGGGGCAACTTTTCCCGATTTCGTGTGAGTTGATAGAGAATTACCCAACTTTAAACATCCCATTTTCAAAATAGAAATGCGATGTCAAAGGGGCTTTGTATGAAATAAAATGCCTGATTTCATGTTTTTCTTTAAATTTCAAAAATATGTAATTTTCATCAAAATATGGTTAAAACATATTTCGAAAAACGCCGCCATTTTACGTTATTCAACTGAAATACATTTAGTGGATTTTCAAAATATAAAAGCAAAAACTAAGACAAGAAAATTTTCTACATTGTAACAGTTTTACTACGTCCAAAAAATCAAAAATAAGAAGTTTCTCATTTGATTATTTTTTTTTAATGAAAACATTTGAACTGAAAAAAATATTTGCAGCGGCCCAAATCATCGATGGGAATTTATTTCATGTGCTTTTTTAATTCAAATATGATAATTTTTTTTGTTTGTCTTGTAGAATAATTGTGAACAATCCTCAATCGTAAAAAAACATATTTAAAACAATGAATTAATTTTTGCTTGGTAATATACTTATTTATTCCGATATACTGTAGAAAGGTTTTTAATGTACCGTAAACTGGGTTGATAGGTTTTTCAAAAGCCCGTCAAATTAATATCTAAACATTTTTGAGAATTTTGAGTATGTAAGCATAAAGGGATAGCTTATTATCGAACATATATGCAAACATGTGACTGTTACATTGGATGTATCAAAATTAGTGGCCAAATCAAATTTCTATCAATGTCACCCCGGGCTATCAAATTCACCCCAGTTTACGGCAGTAGAATTTTCTAGAAATAAAATATTTTGAACACCTTTTTTATCAGTCAATCCGATAATGTGTTATACAAGTTAATACTCTTAATTACGCTGCAAACAACTTCACCCAATAAAATTTTGCTATCTCAAGCGAACATATTTACCCAGCCCTGAAGCAATTCTGGAAGAGCTTTTTTATCGAATTAAATGACGGAAATGTTTTCCTCACAGCACACGATAATTGCGTGCGGGTTGTAACAATCTCTGCAGCAACGAATAATATGAAATTTTAACCCGAGCCAAAATTGGCCCCCGGGCCAACACAGATAAAACATACATTTTAACGAAATTAAAACAAGAAACACAGAAAAAAATACGAATAAAACACGAAACGGAGCACCATCTTGCAGGTGAAAAGTGCTCTCGCTGGCACATATTGAAACTTGGAACCGCCGGAAGAAAAACGGCGCAACAAAATGAAAAACTTTTGAATGCATAAGGTTTTTCCCAAATAAATTCCGTCCTCCGAAAAAAAAAGAAAAAGGAAAAACCCCCTGGCGGAAGACCGACGTGTGCGACCAGGAGTTTTCCAGCAGACACTCTGCGCTACAGGACCAGCTGTTGCGCTGACGCGTAAAAAACTTTATTGCATTTTCTTTTGTTTCGAAGCTTTTCCTCTTGGGACTCTTTTTTTGTGCTTTTGGGAGTGCTTTGCTTGCAGCAACAACAGCAAAACTAACGGGGAAAAAACGATGCAAGGATTCAATTGAGGGTGCGGACATAGTTTCAAGAGGTGAGCTTTTCAAGAAACAAGGTGGAATACAGCTGGGTGGCAGATTGTTTCTAAAAATTTCAAAGTTTTGCAACTGCATTTAGAAGCTTGAAACAATGTTTGCTATTTGGGAAGTTTACTGTGGTACGACTGGGAAGAAACTGCGATACAAATAAATCTCTTTAAAAATAATGGACAACATTTATTTACAAACCAAGGCTTCCCAAACCTCATGCAAATCAATCGTGGAGTTCTCATTCACCACCAATTCAAACCAACAAAAAATCTCGTTCAAACGACAATACAGCACAGCTTCAAGCATATCAATTTCAACGATCTTGGTTGACAAATGTAATCCAGGTATTCTTTTCATCTCAAATAATGGCATTCTTAAAAAAGCAATGCCTCAAAAAAGGGGCCTTTCCCGGTGTCCTTCAAGCCATTGTTCGAGACCCAATTCGGCAGAGGTATTTTTGGGTTAAATTACACCTGGAATATGACGGAAAACCCGGTGACAAACTCTCCTCAACGGCCAAGGGTCTATTTTTATGTGACAGACAGAGAGAAAGAAAAAAACAAAATAGCGAGCGACCATAATTGTTGTCGGCCTTTGTGTGTGTGTTTTTTTGCGAAATCCTGTTTTGCCCACAGGAGGTGAACCATTATGCCACCGCAAAGTAGTAACGCACTCAGACCGTATCGATTGGAACGTGCTGATAAGGTGATGTAGGGTAGGGTAGTCATCAATGAGACACTTTTGGTTTTCAACTTTCAACGATTTTTCTTATTTTTTCATTAGCATGTTTAAATGAACTTTTAGTTGCATTATCTTTCTTTTAATGTGTTCTAACATTGACCAAAATATGAGATCGATCCGACATCTACAGCCAGAGTTATTCAACTGTCTCATTGTAGACGCACTTGGCAGGAACAATGAGACAGCTGGGGAACAATGAAACACTTTACGAAAATCAACATTTTTCTAGCAAAACTTCATGTTTTTGTATTGTTCCATTGCAGGTGACTTGCCTTGAACGTTTTAGAGCAACTTTGCCAACATGAAACTTTTAATAACAAAAGTTACACTAAAAGGTATTGAAATTTTGTAAAATCCATATAATAATACCAAATAACTTAGTATTTTGGTTAAATGAAGTTTAAACTCTATAAATATGTCAAAAATCACTTTTAATTCATGTTTTGAAAGATTTCCATCGATTTTGAAAAGTTTATTGAAGAAAAATCAAAGTGTCTCATTGTTACCCATGGGCTGAAATGAGTGGGGAACAATGAGACAGCCCTGGATTCTGGGTATATTCAAAATTTTGGCCAAATCTAATGAAAGGACATTGTAGCCCAACTCAATCCCTATGGAACGTCGAAAGAAATTTGAAGAAATATTAGTTTTGGTGTAAATGGCAGCCTACGAGCGAAAAAGTATTTTTTGTCTTTAATTTACTTTTACACCCCAGAATCAAACATTTATGAATTACTTTTCAAGGGAGCGTCCATAACCAAAGCCACTAATATAGCAGACGTGTATTCAGTAGACACACCTTTCCCCCAAATATGAGCCTGATTGGTTGAAACTACGATTTGTGAGAGCCATTTTATCATTGTTCCCCGTGTCTCATTGATGACTACTCTACCCTAAAGTAGCCGGTAGGGTGAACCCACTTTTTGGTTTACCTTTGCGGCGATTAGGATAGAGGTATTTTTCTTTTTATTGTGTGCCATGTGATTTTTATTCTTGAAGATTTGAAACATTAAAATTCAGATGACTCATATTTTTTTTTTGATTTGATATTTCAAAATAACTCAAAGAAATAATTCAATGGAAATTTGGTAGACATTTTCTTTGTCTTATTTCACCTCCTTACGGCGTGGCTGGAGCAAAATATTAAAAACTGAGAATTATTTATACCTAGAAAGTTGTATTTTACCGGTCTGAACCAGAATCTGTATCGATAAAATTATGCTATCGGTGACATTTGCATTTTTCAGAATTGTTCGGGATTCTGATTTTCTGCTTTGATTTTAAAATGACCTTTTAAACTATGTGTTCGATTTCTTAAAAAAAAATGCTTACCTTTAAACCCATTTCTTAAATTTGTAAATCCATTTTAGCTTTAAAAAGATATTTGATTTTTCAAGCAACCATATTTAGACACATTTTTTAGTGACATACATAGTCCCAGAGATCAAGGTTGTAATGCCAACCCTACTTCGCATAAAAAATGTACAACTTTAGAGTGAAATATCTCTTGAGTCTTGACAATTAATAGGGATTTACAATCCTCATCATATCGGAAGTCGCATATTTTAGCATTTCTTACAAGTGCCCTCAAAAAGTCTGTACAAAGTACACGTACGCTGGTGGGTTAAAAAGGGTTTCAAAGATAAGAATTTTCTCTACAAATTTTCTATCACAAACATTTTTAAGACCAGGTCATTTAAATGTCCGTACAGAAAATTAAAAACCAACAAGCTTGAAAATCTCAACTGGTATCGACAGAATGTTTAAATTAATCCAGATTCTGAATGAGGCCAGTAAAACACATCTTTCTATGTATAAATCTATGCAGCACTTGCCCACGAAAACAGCATGATTCGAAAAAAAAAGTTCTCCGATCGGGCTCAAATTTTTTCTGCGGGTTCCTTGGCCAAAATAATTAAACCCATATTTTTTTGTTTGGCCATTAAGGTGACATACGCCGTGTTAGGGTGGTCCGAAAAAATGGCAATATTCGTCGATTTTCGCAAAAACAACTTTAAAAAAATCATATCTCCGCGCCATTTCATCCAATTTTAGCTGTGTGAGACGCAAAAGAAAGGTGATTAGTTTGACTATTTGAAAAAATAGTAAGAAGTTTAAAAAAATCTAGCTTAACATTTGAAAAAGGTCGTATAAAAACATAAAATGCTGTTTTGAAGGTCTCGGGACCAAAGATCCTATGTCTAAAAATACTTTTTCCTGATTTCTCGGAAAAATTTTCATAACATGTCAAAAAATAGTGAAGTTCAGTTTTCAATATACCGAGATACCGTAAACTGGGGTGACTTTGATAGCCTGGGGTGGCTTTGATAGGTTTTTCAAATGCCCGTCAAATTGATATCCAAACATTTTTGAGAATTTTGAGTATGTAAGCATTAAAGAATAGTTTATTATCGAACATATATGCAAAAATGGGACTGTTACATTAGATGTATCAAAATTAGTGGCCAAATCAAATTTCTATCAATGTCACACCAGCCTATCAAAGTCACCTCAGTTAACGATATGATTTTTTGAAAATAAAAACTGAGTTTTTCAACGCACCGCGCGCAAAAATGGAAAAATGACGAAATCGGGAAAAAATCGACATTTTTCACTAAAACTGCGATAACTTGAAAATTTCAGCGATGACCTATACATGTTAGGGTACCAAAAGTTGTGACCAGGGTTGTTAAAATATCAAAATATCAGCTCTCAGCAACTACAATTATCTCGCCTGAATATTCATGCCCCAAATACAACTGCTCTTCTCTCTTCATTAACACTCTCAGCGCCGAACATAGCCGAACACGTTTTCGTGTTTACCCACTCGCGAGTGACATTTTCATTTTTTCTCTCATTCTCGCTTCCACGATCATCCTACCGCAACAGCGTTTAACCACAAAAGCCGCCACAAAACCAATTTTGCAAACGCAGTTTGAAGGGGCGTCATGCGTGGTCGGCTCCTAATCGCCGTCTCGCGTTCTCTCATTGCAATTTTCGGAGAGATTGAGAGACTCAGCGGTGAGAGCGCATAGTCGAGGAAAAGGGAAGGAGTGATAGAGGGAGAATGACATCGCTGGGAATCACGAGACACAAGAAGAGATCTCACAAGCTATAGTGACGGCCGCTATACTCTCGGATATTTTTGGTGCAGAGATAATCTATTGATAGCTTTTCTATCACTCTTTTGCAACACTGGTTGCGACTTTCAATTACGAACATTTTAGTTTTAGTGAAAAATGTCGATTTTTTGCCGTTTTCGTAATTTTTCCATTTTTGCGTTGGCGCGTCGAAAACCCCAGTTTTTATTTGTAAAAAATCGTATCTCAGAAAATTCAAAACGTAATTTCACTATTTTTGATATGTTATGTAAAATTTTCCAAGGAATCAGTTAAAAATATTTTCAGACATAGGCTCTTTGGTCCCGAGACCTTCGAAACAGCATTTTAAGTTTTCATACGACCTTTTCAATTGTTGAGCTAGATTTTTGAAATTTTTACTATTTTTCCCAAATAGCCAAACTAATCACCTTTCTTTTGCGCTCAAGACAGCTAAAATCGGTTGAAATGGTGCGGAGTTATGATTTAAAAAAATGTCGTTTTTTTTCAAAAATCGTCGATAATTGCCATTTTTTGGACCACCCTTACACGGCGTAGGTATTCCCTAATGGCCAAAAAAATATGGGTTCAATTATTTTGGCCAAGGAACCCCCAGAAAAATTTTGAGCTCGATCGGAGATCTTTTTTTTCGAATCATGCTGTTTTCGTAGGAAATTGCTGTATGATAAAGAATCTCAGCTTAAAATATTTTGCTCCAGCAACATTGGCTCCTCTCACTTTCTTGGGGTGAAGCTCAATAGCGAAAATTTAAATTTTGCGATAATTCAATCAACGCTGATAGCTAGACATTGTAATTTTTCAAGCTCAAAAGTTGAAATTTTTATGGGGACCATAATTCTTAAACTTAAAATTTTACAAATATTTCACAAAAAGTGAAAAATGTTTAAATAAATTTGAAAATCTGATGTAAAAATAACATAAAGAAGCTACTTTTCATACACTGTTATTTATTATTATTCAATCTACCATAAATTTTCATTACCATCCCTTCATAAGTTTCATTGAAAAATTAAAAAGTAAAAATATAGTCTTTGAAAGAATATAAAATATTTTATTTATAATAAAATCTACGGGAACTATCAATCCTAGTAATCAAATCTTGTGAGAATTTCTTAGAACTCAGAAGGGAATTTCCTAAATTTCAAATAAAAATATAAAAGTTTTCAAGTGGTTTATAGATGGTCCCAGTTGTAAGTTGTACTGCAAGATGCTAACATACTGATTACAGTAAGTTTTACATCCTTGGAAAGGTATTCAATGGTCAATTCAACTTTTTAAGTAAAATAAAATATTTCATATACAAAGAGGCGAGTTGTTCCTTTTGATTCCGCTATATATTTTGATATTTGACAGGTAAATATTTCGTCCACTACTTGCAGACAACATCAATGTCCTATTCTTGAGACCATAATTCTGATCGATGAAACCAGTTGAACGAAAAAAAGTTTTGGCTGATTTTTGAAATGAAATTGGAATCAAAGAGCTATACAGTTTATTATTGATAAAATTCACCGTTTTCAAGATATTAATTGAAAAATTACCGTTTTTCAATTTTTTAAATAGTGTCCATGATTTTCAATTCCTGAAAATATTTTTCAATTATATTTTAATATTTTTGACTGAAATACATTAAAGATTGGACCTCTGGTTGCTGAAATACAGCGAATAAAAGAAAAAGAAACAATCATTTTTTTTTATTTTTAAGTCTCATCCAAACATTCCCACGTTTTCTAATGCCAATAGCTCAGCAACTTATGGTCCAATTATCAATGTTGAAAAATGAAACATTTGTGAAATTGTATAATCTTTCGCAAAAAAACATTTAAATTACTTATTGGATTTGGAATTGTTCAAAAAGTAACCGCAACTTTTATATTTTTTGCTTCTTTGTACTGTGATTATAATTATTAATGTTTTTGCAAACATATTTTTGTATGATAATTACTGTTGAATAAATAAGACACCTCAATGATAAAGTATTGGAATCTTTCTCGCATTTTCTTATCCCTAAAACAATTTCGTAAAATCTGACATTTATTCAACTAGCATGAATCAGATCTGTTTTAAATCATATTAGAATTCCGATGCGGTGTGAACCTTATTTTCACACAGCTCATGCACCAAAAGTAATTCTTGTCTGCAAGTGACATTTAACGGTTCCTCGAAATAAACTGCATTCGAAATCTAATTTATGCCATGATGCACCATGAGCGAGCGATCAAAATTCAGAGCCTCCGATTGCATTACCTTGTCTCGGCTGGGGCCTAGGCTCTAAAAACGATCAAAGATTCTCACGAACTACATCTTTTTTCCTAGGAAAAATAAAACCCACAAACCAGAACGATTACGAAGACGACGACGACGACGGTCGCATTCTACTCTGGGTTTGTTAATTTATTCCGTTCATGATTTTGTAGTCAAATTGCGCGGTGCCGAGTATGAGTTTCGAGAAAAAAGAGAGACATTTTAAGGTGCACCACAATTCATCGGCTGTGTGGCTCTGCTTCGAAATGCATTGAAATTCAAATGTGAGTTTCTCCACGTGTATGCAGCCATCATCATCACTTAAGGCAATGACCCAAATCCAACAAGTCTACAAACTCTTGAAAGAAGGTTGACAATTGTGACGATGCTAGTCAGACAATATCTTTGTAAGAAAAAGCCAAGACCAAACCCCTCCCTCCAAGCTGCCTCGTGTGGTTAGTGGTTACACACACACACACCCGGTGAGTAACTGCTGGGCCACCAGACAGAATGTTGCAGAAAACCACCACACGAAAGTCACGTCACGGTCGCCTCAGCTGGTTTACCACCCCGGAAAGGGGACTCATTAATCAATAACTATTTAATAACGCAAACATCGGTGAAGTTGTCGGTGTCTTGCCTCATTCTCAATTCTTTTAAATATTTTTTAAGAGAATTTTTTGATTTATGAAAAAAAACTCACACTATGTAAAGATTTTTACCGAAAAATTTCTGAAAAGGTTGAAATTTTCGCAGTATTGAAGCATAAACAAAACACTACAAAATACTAATGACAAAGTACAAAGTACTAATGACCATATGCCGCAAGTTTCTCTGCCATTTTTAAATTTGTCATTGGAAGCAGCACGAAAAACTGTTTGCTTGAAAATACAATATTTAGTTAGAACGCAGATATTTTAAGATTTACAGTACAAAATGCAATCAAGACAATGTCCCATGTCACCAACCCTTGGAGCCCACCCGAGAAAACGAGCAAACCTCATGACGGAGGAATTTCACCACATGGATATGAACATCATTCATCATCTGACGTGGCCTGGTGGCTGAACGGTATTGTGCCATATTGAAGTCAAGTCAAGATTCCCAGCGCTCAGCGTGCTGAAAAGGGAGTTAACCCACGGGTTCGAGACTTCAAAGGAACCAAATTAGACAAACATGAAAAAGTGCTCATGCCGTGAGGGCTCAATGGTTTTGTTTGTCGCGCACAACAATGTTTTATAGTTACACAATGTAACAGCAGAAGAAACACGTTAAGGGTTGTTACCGGTGGAAATGACATTCCTGCAAATTAGTCGATGAGATGAGAGAATGAGAAATTAGGAGTTGATCATAAATCAGAAAATGTTACTGATTACCAACTTGAAACAACAAATTTTCGTTTTCATTTCTTTCAACTAGAAACAACAACCTTCAGTTTGAAAATACTGGTTGAGAGCATTATGCAAATGCATTTTGCACAGTAAATTACCATCTGCAAAGTACACAAACGTATAAATCAACCTCTAATTAGAGAAAATGGCAGAACAAGCACCCTCAACGATTTTCACCAGCAACTAAGCATTTTCCCAAATTAATTCCAAACGATGCTGACCAACGGCACCAGGGATAAAAACCTGCACTGTAATCTCGTCGAGGATAATCAGCCTCTCCAGAAATCCCCCAGATAAATATGTAATGAAATGAAACCCCAAATGAAAACCCGGCCCGGGCCGGGTATTCAAAGTCTGTAGCCTTTTCTCCCCGCCTTTCAGAACCTGGACCTCGCTCTCTGGAGATTAAAATTAATTAATATCTCATGTCCCTAGAACGGACCCACCCCACCGAGATCGTCCCGTAGGCCAGACCGTGGTCAGAACCATTCAAACCGTATTCCAATTTGCCTGCCATTCTGGATCTGTCCTCTATCGCTCTCTCTCTCTCTCTGTTGGTGTTGTTGCATTGGCATTTGGACTCGCGACGCGCAATAGAACCATTAGCTTTTCAGCGGGACGGGAATACAAGTCCGTCCGTTTGTGGCCAACGGGATTGCAACGAGGAATAAAAAATAGAAACACGGTGGATTTATGGACAACAACTCAGAAGAATATTCGAACCTTCAATACTGTACAAAAATGATTTTGTTTTAATAAATGAAATTAACATAGCAATGTTTTTTTTTTTTTGTTCTCGACAATACAGAGTTATTCTTTATCTCTTATATTGAAACTGAAATGGACAATTCTTCACGAAAACCGAAAAAGAACTGAGTTTTTATCTTTTGATTTGGCTGAAACTATCTGATGGGCGTCCTTATAACTAAAAACTAACTAAAAAAAAGTGGAAAACGTGGTTTAAAAATAGCGACGCCATCCCCCTATACAGTTATCTACGTGCGCATATATTGCGTGTACGTACACGAAAAAGATTGAGGTTAAATTTTGTACCGGCCAGCAAAACAAATGGTGTGCTAGTGTGCTTGAGAGCAACCAAAGGTGTGAGTCCAAATCCCACTTGATCAGTTTCGTTTTTTGTTCATATTCAAAAGTTCACATTCCTGATTCCAAATTTCAAAGGTACCGACCGGAATTTGATCCCTGAACCTTCTGCTTCTGAGACAAAAGCCGTAACCATTAAGCCAAGGAGCCAGTATGAATTAAACTAGTTACAAAAGATGCAGAAAATTAAAAGTAATGAATGTTAAGTTTCGGGCACGTTTAACTGTTAACTTTTTCATTAAAAACTTATTTTGGAACACAAAAAATAGGTTTATTACATATCGTTGATGATGTGCTATCTTGTGACAACCATCATTTTGGTCGAAAATGAGTTAATGATAACTTGTAACACGTACTTTTTTGAATTTTGTTTTAATTATTTACTGTATCTGGTGTTTACTGTAACTGTTGTAATCAAATAAGTTGAAAATTTGGGCGTTTTTTAGCGATAGTATACGAACCAATTGCTTTAAAAAGTTTTACTCATTCAAAATTTTGAAAATATTTACCATCAAACTGTAACAATCGATTTTTTCAAAAAGTAAATACAACAGACGATATATTAATGAAATATTCAATTATATAGTTGATAAAAGATGTGCTTATATTACTCTATCAATTTTGTTCGATTTTTAGCAAACTGTTTTGCAAAATAGTGCAAATTACTATCTTTTTCTTATTTTGAAATTTTCTCATAGATTAATCGAGATGTATGAGAAAAATGTACACCAGAATGTTCCAAATATTTTCTTTCATCTGATTCCGGCATAAGCATAAAAAGTAACGCTGATTTTGATGGTAAAATCACACTTATTTTTCAAAAAATCATAGCTTCACCTTAGCTGCCAAACCTTTATAATTGGGCAGAATTTTATTCAAAAAGTTTTTAATGATAATATAGGTGCAATCACTATAAAAACAATCGAAGAGGCATTTTCCTGCGTTTAATTTAAGTTTAAAAAAAAACAAAAAGAAACCATAAAATGCTTTCAACCAAACCTGTTTTTAATTCCGATACCATAACGGTTATAGTTCTGAGTTGAAGTGTTATAAAAATAATTTATATTGATATTTTTTTTGGAAAACTTATTAATTAAAAAAACTTAAAATTTGTTTTAAACTCAATATAAAAAACGCTATTCTTGGAAGTTTCAAAGTATTAATCCAACTAATAATTTTAAAAAATGATCTCAAAATCATGAGATAACTGGATTTTTGTGGCAAATTTTTTGAAATTTTTTATGCATAAGTTGAATTATTTGTGGCAATTTTCCGAACAAAAAAGATGACACAATTATTACTGTCTACATAAATCTCAATAAATAATTAGGGTGGTACAAACTTTATTAGGGAAAATGTGTTTCATGATACAAAATTGGTTTCAGTGCGATCATTTTTTTTTGTTTAAAATTTCTTATAAATTTTGAACTATTCTGGTCTAATTAAACTCTTACCAGTTCAATACACCCTCTTCTGAGCCTGAAATTTGTAAGAAACACACTGCCCCTAATCGCGTATGGAGTTTGGTTCAAAATCGAGTGCTCTTTCAGAAAAGCTAACAGCATCCTGTACTTTGTTCAAAAAATCAGGAGGAAATCCAAAGGCTGCACCGCTTCCATCAAAGTCACTTCGATTTTTTTTTAAATCAATTTTCCAATGAAGCTTTTTTTTGAAAAGCACTACTAAAAAAATCTTTTTTATATACAATTCCGCTGTAAAACACTATTATTAATGCTGAAAATTTGAACGTTTCAACATTGTTCTGAATTCAATGTTGAGGAAAAGCATGTATTTTCATCGGACCCTGCATAGCAGCACTTTGTCATTCGATTGCAACTTCTTAAAGCCATTTTTATTGGATATCAAGAGGCAAATAGTTTGTTTTGATGCTTCGGCTGCTGCTTTAATTCTGAGTACGCCATCAAATCGAGCGTCTAATTTTACATAAAAGTCCCTTTGACACCAAATTTCTATCTCATCACCGTTTCAGGCTGCAAATTATTAAAAAACACCTATTTTTTCGCATGTTAAAAAATGGAAGGGGTCGTACCGCCCCTCCGTCACGAGATATCAAAAAACGGACCTCGGATTCGTGATCAGGGACAAAAGTTACCCCTAAGGACAAAGTTTCACGCAAATCGAAGAGGGGTCGGGGCAACTTTTCCCGATTCCGTGTGAGTTGGTAGAGAATTACTCACTATTTTTAACTAATTTCCTGCAAACACACCGTGCCCAAACAACCACCACTTGCACCCGAGAACTCCTCTCTCCAGGAAAAGGACGCTTGGCGGTGGACCCGGGTAATGATGACGTCGCCGTTGGAGAATGGGAATTACCAGTTTACATTATTACAACATTTGCCATTGAAAATGCGCGCAGTATGGGGAAGGGGATTCCGGTAGTCTCGGGTGTACCATTTTGAGTGAACCTTTCCCTTGACTATCCGTTGACTGGCTGGTTGGTAGACTGGCAGACTGAAGCTGACTATTGCAATTTCCTGGCCACTCACCCAGGCAGCAAGGGCGTCTCCCCCAAACTGCAATCGCAATGGTGGAGGAGGATTTTTTCTTCTCCAAAGCACACAAAAGCAGTGGAAAAACAATTCTTTTCATTTGTGTGAGGACCCCTTTTCTTTTGTCGAGAGAGAGAAACAGAAGGGTTGTCGTCGTATTTCGAAGGATTCCATTTCGTCGTTGGTTGGACGGAATCGTCGAGGGTTTCACAAGTTGTGGTAGCAAACCGTAACCAGGACGGGACTCTTGGCGAAAAAAAGTGAGGAAAAAGAAAGCACAGGAAAGGAGCAGCGAGTAGGAGGAAATACTCAACGTTTTGCATTTCCCGCACTTGTGATTTCCTGAATTGGGAAGCGATCCTTCGCGCACATGGTTGTAAAAGTTTTCGGAATGCACCAGGTATTTAAATGTGATGAGGTGGGCAAGGACGTTACGTTGTCTTTGGTAGAAGGGAACAGAACAGCTGCTTCGTGGAAACAATTTGAAGTTTGTATTGTTTGACCGCAGAATGGCTCAGGAGGGAAATTTGCTTTTCAAATGTTTGAAATAGTTGGGTTGATATGATTATTGCCACACTGCAAATTATATCCA
This sequence comes from Culex pipiens pallens, assembly GCF_016801865.2. Taxonomy (NCBI): domain Eukaryota; kingdom Metazoa; phylum Arthropoda; class Insecta; order Diptera; family Culicidae; genus Culex; species Culex pipiens. Next base: position 139,142,600 of record NC_068938.1, on the reverse strand, counting down.
AATTGATGTAATAATTGACATAGATATAATATGCAGTTCAGACAAAATAATATCCAATATGGATCAAATCTATACGTTTGCTACAAATTGTCTTTTCATGGTGGATAATTCTCCGGACTAACTCACACGGAATTGGAAAAAGTTGCCCCGACCCCTATTCGATTTATTTGAAACTTTGTCCAAAGAGGTAATTTTTGTCTCTGATCCCGAATTCAAGCTCCATTGTTTCGATATCTCGTGACGGAGGAACGGTACGACCCCTTCAATTTTTGAACATGCGAAAAAATATGTTTTTCAATAATTTTCAACCTGAAACGGTGATGAGATAGAAATTTGTTGTCAAATGGACTTTTATGTAAAATTAGATGCCCGATTTGAGGCCGTACATCGAATTCCGATTGATTGATCCAAACATAAGGGGTTTGGTTATAACCATCACGAGTTTCGGCCACTTTTGAAAGGTGAGGGGCGAAACAAAAACTTGAAATAAATTGTACCATAAACAAATTAACGTTTTAAATTCAAAGGCATTTGAAACATAACATTTTCAATATTTGGAAATCGAAATTTAAAAAAAAAACAAACCCGATTTAATCCCACCAGGGGTGAGATAGAGCCTTTCTTACTAAAGAATATAACTTCTTTCAATTCATAACATCGACTTTGTTTATTTATAACGTCAGCACAAAAGAAAGTGACATGATACAAAAAATCTTATGATGAAAGCAAGGTATTATTATAGAGTGTTTTCCAAAGCAAAGGAAAATTAATTTTCACCAAAAAAATATTTTTAATCGTACAAATTCTTAATCAAACAAGCGTTTATGACAAACGCGAGCATAGCAAGCTTCCCATGCGCCAGTGACGACGCTCACCGCGGTTTTGGTGTTCTAGTTTTGGTACGAGCCCATAAACCGAACAAAGCAGGCGCAAAGCAAAACCGAGGAACAAGTTAACCGCGTGATCCGCAAAGTGCAGGGAAGCTTGCCATTCAGCATCTACGAAAGTGAGAGAGTCAGAGATAGCTATTTTTACAACCGCACCACTACACACTCAATCGCGATACCTTAGGTAGATAGCCATTGGCGTCGCGAGCATTGAAAACTTTGAAAACGATATAAACGATGAAAAGCTTGGAAAGCTCCTTTTGGAATCCAATGAACTCTGTTAAATAAACTTACGAAATCACAACAAAATAAAGCCTACTTGAAGGCGATTTTAGGATCACACGAGAAACACATTGTTTGTAGCCAGATGAATGTTCTATGTCAGTTTTGCAAAAACGGACAGGGCTAAAGAAACCGAAAAAATACGATATCTTACATGTTGTAGGAAACATCGGTAGATGAGCTACTACAAACGAGTATAAGTCGAGCCACAACATATATGCACCAGCATTCTGGCGCCAGTATTCGAAGCTCAACTTGACAGTGTGATTTTTTGCGATTTTTTCGATTAAAATTCATGCTGAATCGTCATATTTACCAACACGAAAATGACGTCCAGCCATAAAGTAAAACCTATTCCTTTCTTTAGTAAGAAAGGCAAAAAGTAAATCGTTCTAAAAATTGATCGGAATTGCCGATCGGTGTCGAATTTGTTTCAGATGCTCACTCATGGTCTGTGCTATAAATGTAGTAAGAAATTTCGAATAAAATCAGAAATGAAAAATGTTGGCGAAGGCCACCAGGTGGGCTTTTACCTTTTTTTAGGGATTTTTTTTCTTATGGTAGGTTAATCAAACGGCTCTTACTCCAGAACCATATTATGAATCTGGATGAAAATTTTGGAGGTTGTAGAGCTCGAAAAGTGCAATTTTTGAGATAAATAAAAGATATGAAAATGAAAAAAAAATTACCATATTTTCATTTGGAAACTGTGTATTTTGTTGAAAAGTCTGGCCACATCCGAAAACAGATGGATATTTCGAAATTTGAGCGGCAACTCGCCCAGGTTCAGCACACTAGCTTTCATCTGCATTCAGAAGAATCAAAATCGAATTCAGGGAGCACACACAAAATTTGGCAAAATTTTACCAATTTATTTTCTCAAAATTCGAGGGTTGGAGATAGACGAGTTCTGTCATGATGAATCGATAGAGCGTCGAAAATCGATGCAGTGAGATTTTTTAGCGATTTTCCGATTAAAATTTATGCTGAATCGTCATATTTACGAATATGAAAATGATATCCAGGCAAAGGCAAAAAATGAAATAAAAGTACCTCTGCATTAATTCTTTTTTTCGAAAAGCAGAGAAAATTTCATATTCTTTTTAATTCTTTGCTGCTCGGACAAACGGAGGTTTTTTCATTAAAAATCGAATCAATAGTTTCATGATGTCATCAGTTGAAAATTTTATGCATTTTAAGAAACACTGAGAAAAACTATTTTTCTAAAAAATTTTAACTTTGAGAAGCCGTTTCTTGGCAGTTAGCTATGCAATTTAAAAAAAGTCTTCAGAATTGAAAGAAATACAGAAATATATGTACAAAGATTGTCTTAAAAATTAATTTTACTTAAAACGGCGAAAAAAATAACTATTAACTTTGTTTGATGGTTGAAAATTGAAAAATAAAAACAATCTTGAAAAAAAATACTCAAATAATCCCAAAATGTATGATCTGCTCCATGAGAAAATAAGGAACTTTTGTAATTATGTGTTAAACAAATTTAATTCAAACCTGCGCAAAGCAATTTCGCACACATCGTCAACTAGCTACCAAACAGAACTCCCATCGATGACAAGATTGGTTTCAATTTTTCAGTTGCCATCCATACCTTCCCCCCTTAACGAATATTTCATTTTGACATTTAATTTTTCAAAACCAGACCAGAAAAGGAAAAACTCGCTCATTTTTCTTCCCATCCATCGCTCTTGTCCTGAACGGGCGCGGTTCCGTTACTCTTCAATTTCTCGTGGGAGCTGAACTTGCTCCCCATTCCAAGTAGCAGAACAACTAACCCGTAACTTCTTCACCCGGCTTCTGGAGCATTACAGCACTTCTGAGACGGTGTGTCTTGCTTCTTGAAGTTTTGCGGTGGCGAAGCTAACTTCCACTTTCGATATGATGGGTTGGCATGATTGGAAAAGGTTTACCCCTCAACTACTTCAGTAGCTGCAGTTGTGGGTCCCTTCAAGTCGGGTAGGGGGTTTCTTAACCCTGAAGTATTTAGGATATTATTAATTCCCATTTTCATTCTATCTCACTAACAATTATTCGACAAGAAACGTGGAATTTCGTTAAAAAAAAAACAAAAGGTATAGTTAAATTGTTTTAAGACGTACCTAAAAGAAAATAATAAATTTGACAAAACAAGACAAAACTTGGACAGATGAGGGTTAACCGTGGCCAGCTCCCGTGTACTCCTGCAGCACTGCTGTTTTGCATGTTTTGGGATTGTTTGCTCGGGAACTATGAATACAAATAGCGTTTCTCCATGAACCACCAGAAATAAATCGTTGGCGATCGCTCAGAAGTGCTACACAGCCGGGAGTGTGTCCCAAGGAGCAGGGGACTCCTCCTGGCCAGGGGGGGGGAGGTGGCCACAAAGGAATTTTTACGGAGGCGCGCGCACCGATGGTGTGAGAGAGATAAAAAATGATATGTATAAATTGTTCAACATTACAGTTTATCGTATGATCTATGGGGGAGCGCAAAACTTGTTTACAGAAGCGTCGTCCGTCGTCCGGACTTGAAATCGATGACGGCTTCCAGGGCTACGGTAGGCTCGAGCTAGACGGGGACTGCTCTAGGTTCAGCTGAAATCGAACAAATAGCGCAATCAAACGCAAATTTGTACCGGTAGCCCCGGCTTTTGGCTGTCTGCTTTTATTCTGGTAGCATGTTGGCATGAAAACGTCAGCGTTTGAAGAAGAAAGTGGGCACAGGTTTCTATTAAAAATAAATGACATGATCATTTTAATGTCGGATGAAGAATTTTCTTTTTCAATCAGGCTGATTTTTTTTGATTTTTGGTTTTTTTTTTGTTTTTTGGTTTTTTGTTTTTTGTTTTTTGTTTTTTGTTTTTTGTTTTTTGTTTTTTGTTTTTTGTTTTTTGTTTTTTTGTTTTTTGTTTTTTGTTTTTTGTTTTTTGTTTTTTGTTTTTTGTTTTTTGTTTTTTGTTTTTTGTTTTTTGTTTTTTGTTTTTTGTTTTTTGTTTTTTGTTTTTTGTTTTTTGTTTTTTGTTTTTTGTTTTTTGTTTTTTGTTTTTTGTTTTTTGTTTTTTGTTTTTTGTTTTTTGTTTTTTGTTTTTTGTTTTTTGTTTTTTGTTTTTTGTTTTTTGTTTTTTGTTTTTTGTTTTTTGTTTTTTGTTTTTTGTTTTTTGTTTTTTGTTTTTTGTTTTTTGTTTTTTGTTTTTTGTTTTTTGTTTTTTGTTTTTTGTTTTTTGTTTTTTGTTTTTTGTTTTTTGTTTTTTGTTTTTTGTTTTTTGTTTTTTGTTTTTTGTTTTTTGTTTTTTGTTTTTTGTTTTTTGTTTTTTGTTTTTTGTTTTTTGTTTTTTGTTTTTTGTTTTTTGTTTTTTGTTTTTTGTTTTTTGTTTTTTGTTTTTTGTTTTTTGTTTTTTGTTTTTTGTTTTTTGTTTTTTGTTTTTTTGTTTTTTGTTTTTTGTTTTTTGTTTTTTGTTTTTTGTTTTTTGTTTTTTGTTTTTTGTTTTTTGTTTTTTGTTTTTTGTTTTTTGTTTTTTGTTTTTTGTTTTTTGTTTTTTGTTTTTTGTTTTTTGTTTTTTGTTTTTTGTTTTTTGTTTTTTGTTTTTTGTTTTTTGTTTTTTGTTTTTTGTTTTTTGTTTTTTGTTTTTTGTTTTTTGTTTTTTGTTTTTTGTTTTTTGTTTTTTGTTTTTTTTTTTTTTTTTTTTTTTTTACACCCACGCGAAATTTGTCCTGCCTTGGCTAGCCCAGACCTTGGCTAGGCTTTCGTGTCAGCAGCAGCAGCGAAGAAGGTCCAGTAGCCATCACCGTCGAGGCACCTGGACCACGTAGAAGCGTCCAGCCCGGGAAGTTTTATTGCATCGTCGTTGCACACACGCGATCTACCGCGGGAGCTGCAATCGCTTCTGTGGTGGCTTCCGATAGTTGAGCCATGTCTACCATTAAACTATGAAGACGTGGACATGGCTTTTGTGGTCAGGGAAGAGTTGTCGAATCGGGAGGGGGAAATGTTATTTTTGTTGCAACTGAATGGAGCCGGTGATTACGGTACGACCATGCCTGACTTAAATTGTGAAACCTTGACTGAGTCAACAAACATTAATGTTTTATTGCTGAAATGGAGTGTGCATTCTACTATTATAGAAATCACAAAAAATGTATTCTGAACATCCACTTTCTCTTACCTCTACAAATGTTGTCACTTTCCTGCGGACTTCAACTTCAAGAATAGAATTTAATTTTATCCTCGTTGAATTGAATCTGTTGAAAGCTTATTTTCACCCCAACAAGCAAAGTCTTTCCACAATAGACCAATATGCCAATAGTGCACCAATTCAGCTCTTATTTTTTTCTAACGACCAAAGACTTCTTTCATCTCACACTCCTTGCAAACAACTTTGAAGGAAATTCCTCCGAAACCACTATTGGCCACCAACCTCCTTGCCAAGGTGTAGCGATAGTGCGGGAATGCCACACTTCTCTGGTCTCGATTTAATCTACAATAGAACGATGATGTCGTACGTGTACTTTGGAGAGAGAAAAAAAACTTTCATCTTCTAGCTTGATGGCAACCAAGTCCTTTGGATACGGTTCTTGACACGAATTTAGTTGGAATATTAGAAATCAAGATATCAGCCTCAAATTAAATTTTACTCAAGTTCGAAAAATCAAAATCTTAACAATATATTATATGTGTGAAAGATTTTCCTTCAAAAATACCTTGCTATCACTTGAAAGTGTTTCAATCTCTCACTTTTTTCTATTACTTTCGTAATCTTTTACTACGACTTTGCTATCGCCCTACTGAGCTGCTTTGGTGTCGTCTGGGTGGAAATAAAAGTTTTCCTCCAATAGTTTCCCAAGCAGAAGCCAACGCGTTCGTTTTAGCCGGAAATGTCCTCCGCACATTCACATTCACAGTTGCATTATTGGGAAGGAAATGGAAAATGTAATTTCTGCTCTTCTTCTGTTTTAGACTTCATTTTATTTCACATCGTGGTGGCTCTCCAAACCCATCGCGCTGACCGACTTCAAGAGTGTGTGTACTGTGTGTGTGTGTTTGTGTGGTAAAAATGACAATCAGTAAAAGCTCACGTATTCCATAAAATCGTTCCATTTCCTAATGTTTTTCCTTTCGCCTTTGGGTTGGAAAATGGGTCCGAAAGAGAAAAAACGGCGTGGCTGCTGAGGAAGGAGCAATTCTTTGGCAAAGTGCTCGAAAATGTGAAACTTTCTTTTATTTATATTTTTATAATTGTTTTTTTAACTTGATAACTCAGTAACCGTTACTCAACAGTAATTTTTTTTGGCACGTATCATTTTATGAAAAATTTAAGATGTCACATTGGATCTGAAAGGGTGAGATTGGGTCATAAAAATTTAGGCATTTTTGTATGATTTAATCTCATCCTCAGACCCAATGTCACCCTAGACCGTACTTCTTGAATCAGGAATAACTTATAGGGATCATGTTTTTGTTTAGAACAAAAAAAAACATTTTATATTTTCGTGTTTTTCCTAACATTGCAGAGTTATTTTTGCGAGTAAACAGTGTTCTACAAAGTCGTAGAGCAAACAATTACAAAAAATGATGTGTAAACATAAGAGCTTTGGTCGTTACTAGGGCTAGTGATTTCTCGCGATTTCACGGAAGTCTGGTCAACACCGTGAAATACCGTGAAATTCTGAAATTGTCTGAAAATTTTATTTTCGAATTTAAACAAACCACAAGACGAGCATTTTGGAAGCTGCTGTTAAAAAAAATTAAAAAATATTGCATGGCAATTTACATCTCATTTATTTGAATTTATATCTCTTTTTTTGAGGATATTTATTGATTATAAAATATCTCTATCGAAATGCTGATTTCCGCATGTAAATATATAGCGAAATGACATTTGATTGTAACATGCCATGGATAACACAATGTGAAGTTCAATTAAAGAAAGCGCAAATGCTGTTTTATTTTTAATTTCTTTTAAATTCAGTAAAATAACGATGAACCAATTGCATTGTATAGTTGAAAAAAATTCAAAATGCTTTAATTTTTCAGGTTGAAATTAGGTTTTTTATTCAATTTTTAAACATAATGCATGTTCATAAAAATTGCAATTTTTTAGTATTTATAAATGTTTTTTTTTATTTCCAATACTTAATGCTGCAAAAATTGTTTTAAATGGAGCTTTGCCTAAACTTATTTGAAATAATCAAATATTCAAATACTACTTTTGCTGAAATGATAATTCTTACCATTCAAAGTTTTTGTTTGGTGAGACCTTAGAAAATTCTTTTGATATTTAAATTTTAAAGTCTTTCAGATGTAAAACTGAATAAAATTGAACTCATATAAAAATTGCAATGAATATTTTGTTTCAGGGGGTAATATTTTGATTTTTGAAATCAAATAAATTCATTTTGTGGAAATTTTACGAGACCTGCAAAAAATAAAACGATCATGAAGAGCTGATTTTAAGATTAAAATAACATTTCTATGCCCAATTATTTTAATCTGATATAAACCGAGTTTGAAACTTCCATTTTCTATCATTAGTTTTCAAAAAATAAATTTTCTCAAAAATATGAGAAAACGAACACTTTGCCAAACAGAACTTGGAAAATTTACTAATATTTAAAATGTTTTTTAGACAAACCCAATCGTACTAAACGTGACAACTAAAGGGTTATTTTAGAAAAAGATAAAAATATTTTTCTGTTTTTCATATAAAAAAAATATATAATTTTTTTAGAAAACTAGTTTTAAAAATTGAGCTTCGTCATGCACATGGGATACATCTTGAGAGTCTTCACCTCAAATTTCAGCCAATGCCATCTCGAGATATCGTGGCACCCGTAAATCAACTCGGGGTTTAGAGAAAAACACCAACAAAGTTTGACAGCCCGCTTTGTGCATGGCAAAATTTTGAACTTAAATCATCTATTACTCGGTTTAATCATGAAATATCTTCATGGAACTTTCAAGAGTGATTAATAATCATCTTTTGAGTGGATTTATCAAATAATCTGTAATGTAAATTTTGTGATTTTCTACATGTATGTAACCCCTTAATGCAGGGAGATGGATTTGTTTTCTGTAGTTTACAATCCTATTTTCACTTAATATTTCAAAGTAATCAGACAAAATATTGCTTTTGCTCTGAAAATATCAAGTTTAACCCACCGGCAGTCGAATACGTGTACTTTTTACACAGTTTGTAAGGGCACTTGTAAGAAAGGCGAAAACACGCGACTTTAACCTTCATTAAGTCGCGTGTTTTCGCATTTGTTTTATGTTTTGCAAAAGTATCCATTAAGGCTTTATACATTTCAACAGTTTCGATGTTCTACGGCTATTTCCACGATCGATTCCAAAACTTCAATTTTGTTAAAAGCTTACAATTTTATTATTTTAAAACGTTCTTTTATTAATTAAAACGTTGAAATAAACAAAGTACAATCGACTGAACTCATTTTTATTTCAATAACAATGTATGTTTTTAGCACACTTATTTTTACGTTTTTCAATTGAACTAATCAAATATACACTTAAAATTTTAAGCTGTCCACGAAATCGTTTTTAGCCATCCCGAAAAACGCTTATTGAATGAAATTTCATGTAGAACATCCATGTGTTAAGGGGTTGCATGCATGCAAATCGGCAAAAATGACAAGGTTTGGTATGAGCAAATACAATAACTTTTTCATTTTCAACTATTAACAAAATAAATTTGAAGACATTTAGCTGTATCATTGCCGAGATACAGGTAATTAAAGTTAGCAGTTTCAAAAAACGGGTGCCACGATATCTTAACATTCCAACGCCCAAGGCCCCAAAAAAGTTGGAACGGTAACTTCAACTCAATGGTTCTCGGGCATAACTCAACCAATCAAGATGATTCTTCTTTCCAGTGATTTGTAAGGATGTCTAGATAATTCTAGAACTTTGCAGAACTTAATTTGATCAAATCTGTAATTTTTGCGATCAAAAACATCGTTCCAACTTTTTTTTTCGCGTGTAAAAAAAATTCGCCAAAAATTCCACGGAGGCAGTTGTTTTAAAAAAGGTGGAACGATGTTTTCGTTCGCAGAAATTACAGATTTCTTCAAATTAAGTTCTGCAAAATTTTAGGATCATCTAGACATTCTTACAAATCACTGGAAACAAGAATCGTCCCGATTGGTTGAGTTATGCCCGAGAACCAGCGAGTTGAAGTTACCGTTCCAACTTTTTTGGGAGGCTTGGGCGTCCGTGTAAGTTGGACATGCGTTGGGCGTTCCAGTGTTAATACTGCTTTGACTAAATCGGCTCAAATTTTTGGTAAAGACTCGTTAAACTAGTCTTGTGAAGGCCGATTTAGAAAAAAAAAATATTTTAAATACCTATTGTTACAAAAATAATAAATTATATACTTTAAAAATAATGAAAATGAACAGTGTTTAAATCACGAAAAGCAAACTAAAGCTGAAGAGACACAGCTGACCACTTATTATGTACATAAAATGTATTTATTTTAAAAAAGATTCAATAAAGTATATTTAATTAAAAAATAGTTTATTTTAAAAAGGCAAAAAAAAAACAAAAATATTTGTATATTTTTCATATAAAAAATCTGTTTATGATTTTGGCATTTAAAAAAACTAAATTTCAAAATCGGTTCACGGAATATGTCTGACAGTCGTCATTCCGAATTTAAGCAAATTCGCTCCATCCCATCTCGAGATATCGTGACACCCATAAGTCAACTCAGTGTTTCGAGAAAAACGCTCAGAAAGTTTAAAAGTTAGCTTTGTGCATGACAAAATTTCAAACTAAAATTGTCTGTTACTAAATTTCATCACGAAATATCCGCATTGTAGTTGTAGAAGTGATTTAATCAATTTTCTGTAATGGGTAATTCTCCGCCAACTCACACAGCAGTTGCCCCGACCCCTCTTCGATTTGCGTGAAACTTTGTCCTAAGGGGTAACTTTTGTCCATGATGACGAATCCGAGGTCCGTTTTTTGATATCTCGTGGCGGAGGGGCGGTACGACCCCTTCCATTTTTTAGCATGCGAAAAAAGAGGTTTTTTCAATAATTTGCAGCCTGAAACGGTGATGAGATAGAAATTTGGTGTCAAAGGAACTTTTATGTAAAATTAGACGCTCGATTTGATGGCGTACTCAAAATTCCGAAAAAACGTATTTTTCATCGAAAAAACACTAAAAAAGTTTTAAAAATTCTCCCATTTTCCGTTACTTGACTGTAAAAAATTTTGGAACATGTCATTTTATGGGAAATTTAATGTACTTTTCGAATCTACATTGACCCAGAAGGGTCATTTTTTCATTTAGAACAAAAATTTTCATTTTAAAATTTCGTGTTTTTTCTAACTTTGCAGGGTTATTTTTTAGAGTGTAACAATGTTCTACAAAGTTGTAGAACAGACAATTAAAAATTTTACAATTTACGAAAAAAAAAAGTACATAAAAGTTCCTTTGACACCAAATTTCTATCTCATCACCGTTTCAGGCTGCAAATTATTGAAAAACACCTCTTTTTTCGCATGCTCAAAAATGGAAGGGGTCGTACCGCCCCTCCGTCACGAGATATCAAAAAACGGACCTCAGATTCGTGATCAGGGACAAAAGTTACCACTTAGGACAAAGTTTCACGCAAATCGAAGAGGGGTCGGGGCAACTTTTCCCGATTCCGTGTGAGTTGGTAGAGAATTACCCTAATATGAATGTTTAAACTTTTCTACATGTATGTAACCCCCTAAGTAAATTCACCGATCTTATAAAAAATATTGAAAACTGTTTTTTTTTCGATTCTAGTGCTGAAAAGTTAAACTATTCAGCACTGGTATTAAAAGGTATTAATTTCCCATTCTGTTTTTTTTTTCGTCGTTCGAGAATGACATGAAAAATTAGCAGTTTCACGCGGAATTGCAAAGAAAAAAATAACTTTTTTGCATTCCTCTTTGTTTTGACGTTATATTTCGACCTGGCATCCCTGTGTGTATTGTTTCAAAATGTCTTCTTTCAAAGTTTCATCCAAATCAAAAAGTAACAAAATAAATTTCAAATTAATTTGTTCTTTGTTAGGGGAATTGTTCTACTTTTATGTTACTGGTAATTTGATATTTTCTGATATTAGGTCTGATATTTGTTAAATTTGTCACAAAGCTTTAAATCTGAAATTGCTTTAAAAAGAAACTCATTGGGAACAAAATCATTTTCCTCGAGATTTGCTCAATGGAGGAGGAAAAAAGGAAAGGTTTTCCCTCCTTCCCGGGAACTGCTGAACGAAAATTAAATTGAAAAGGTAAAGCTTTTGGCAACCATGGCATCGTGCCGCCGCCACCACCACCACCGCGGAACTGCAATCGGGAATCCGTTTGTTAGGAAAACGACTTGCCGGAAGTGGTTGCCAGCAGGGCACGAACCACCACGGAGACGGAGACACTCGAATCGGACGTGGTTTCCATTTCATTTCGCGCTGGAAAAGCTGCCAGCGCTTCCGGTTCTGCTGGGCGTGCTCCAAAATGCATGACGCTGGGAGCGGAGATTCATGGCGAATTGTTTTTGCGAACAAATAATTTAATCAACTCAAATTTCGTTTCGGGTGGATTGTCGGGTGAGCTCGGTGTTTTAAGATGGTCGTTGAAAGGAAATTTTCAATTAACTCAAGTGTGTCTGTTTCCTTGGCAAGCAAACACCACGGCTCTGGGAAATAAAATTGGGGACAAACGAAACTTCAAGTGTGTCACCGTTCGGAGCTCGCAGGAGGAGGGTGCGAGCCTTGATGGGAGATAGAAGCTGGTTAAGGGACACTCTGGGCGACAAACAGTCGCATATATGCAACGCTCACAATCCTTGAGTCAATTTAATTACCGAACATCTCGAGCAGCTTTGCCGGTTGGTGTTTGCACTCTTGGAGACCAGTTCATTGTTGACTTTGTTGTCGTACGGAGCGTATGTTGGGATAAAGCGTTGCATTAATTGGATTAGGCTGAGGATTATTCAAATGTTTTGCAGCTCAATAGCATGAGTTTGAGTTTATGTATGAGTTTAAGCGTTGAAAACATTTGTTTTGCACCATACATACAGTATGGCCCATAAAAAATGCGACATTGTTATTAGGTGTAAATCGGGACTATTTTTACTATTTATGATGTATGTAGCATGTGTACATGTTGAATAGGTTCAAAACAAACAATCAATGCATTTAAAACTATTCCCTTTGCATACAATAAGTTAAAGCTCATTGAAAATTATAAATTTGCCAATTTGCTCTACGCCCAGGCCATATAAAGAAAAACATACTTTTTTTCATGTTGGCCGATCTGGATAGCCAATTATGGTATTTTTATGGACTAAAAAGTATACAGCCTTCAAGGTTACTGTTTTTGAGAGTTGTAAGAGTTAGTTCCACCGAATTTTACGCATTCTATTTACCAGTTATAGTAAAATAGTGAACTTTTCAAAAATATCCTGATTCTGAAAATGCATCATTTTTTGGGATTTTTTGGAGCCTGCAATGTTTCAACGCAAAAAATAAATGCTACTAATGATTGTAATTGATACTAACAGATGCTCTGATGTGACTTTTAACCAGGGCTGCGGAGTCGGGTCATGTTTCAAACGACTCCGACTCCGACTCCGACTCCAGCTTTCTGAGATAAGCCGACTCCGACTCCGACTCCGGCTCCGGCTTTCAGCTCGAACCGACTCCGACTCCGACTCCAACTCCGGCCTACAAACTCAAGCCGACTCCGACTCCGACTCCAACTCCAGCTTTCAACAAATGGTTAGCTCCGACTCCGACTCCGACTCCACATAATTTAAAAAAATTCAAAAGTTAGTTGACTTTTATTTTGAAAACATTGTTGAATAGGATTACTTAAATACTCTCTAATTGTTATGTTTTTCTCAAGGAAAATAAGTTCGAATCACAAAAGTGAAAAAAAAACTTTCCAGGTAACAAGTTTTAAACGTAATTGAAACAGAAATCAAAAAATATCTCCAGTTTTTAAGGGATTTTAGAAGATCAATTCAGAATTATGGACCAAAATTTTGCCGACGATTTATGATTTTTAAAAAATAGTGATTTTTGTAAAAAATAAATCACGCATTTAAAATTTTTCGACCTCATTTTTCGAATACAATCGAATTTGTAATCGAAAAGTACTTTACAAAATTTTTTATTAATTGTACCGTTTTAAAAATATAGTATTCAAAGTTAAATATTGTCCGAAAAATTCCGTTTTTTTTTTATTTTCGAAAATAGTGTCCATGATTGTTCATTCCTGAAAATATCTTTATCGAAAAGTTAAGAAAATTTCCTACAATTTCGTCTAAGAAGATTTGACCACTTGTTGCTGAGATACAGCGGATAAAAGAAACAGGAAAATTGATTTTTTTAAGTCTAACCCAAACAACCCTTTATTTTCTAATGTCTATATACCAGCAGTCCGATTTTCAATATTGAAAAATGAAACATTCGTGAAATTTTCCGATCTTTTCGGAACATTTTAATAGGGCCAACAACTAACATTTTAATAGTGCCATACATTCAATATTTTTAGAAATGGACAATCATGGACACTATTTTAAAAATTAAAAAACCGGATTTTTCGGCAAAATCTTGCTTTGAATGGATATATTTTTAAAACGGTGTACTTACTCAAAAAATGTGTAAAATACTTTTCGATGGCAAATTCGATTTTACATCAATAATTAGGTCAGAAAATGTTAAGTACAAGTTTTCAATTTTTACATAAATCACTATTTAAAAAAAATCATTACTCGTCGGCAAAGTTTTGGTTCATACTTCAGGGTGGCTTGATGCAGAGTTTTGTCCCCTTAAAAAAAAAAAAAAAAAAAAAAAAACAAAAAAAAACTCAAAAATTTAAAAGAAAATATTTTTTGAAATTTATTTTTTGTACATAAAACGTAATTAAAAAATCACCAAATGTTTTGTCCGTGTACCTGTTTTAAATAGTTTTCTACAATATCTACAACTTTGCCGAAGACACCAAAACAAATAAAAAAAAAATCTTGAAAAGTTAAGTTACAGATTTTCGAATATTTACGTACCATTTTTATATGAACTTCGGCCAAAATTGTATTGAGATAACTATGAGTGAATCATTGACACAAAATGGCTTCTTGTGGGAAGGCCCCCATAAAGTTTGAGTCAAATAGCAAAAAAAAAAAAACAAAAAATAAAAAAGGTTGAAATCGGCCGATTTCATAGAGAATTGCTCATCTGATAAATCTATTTAAAAAAAGAAAAAATGGCAACGCAATGCATGCGACTTTAAAAAACAATTAAAAAATAAGAAGTTTTATGAATTAACCTGCATTATAACAAATACTAAACAATAAAAAAAAAGATAATTTTTGTTGAATTTTAGATAACTCCGACTCCGACTCCGACTCCGGGTTATCAGGAATTTTCGGCTCCGACTCCGACTCCAGCTCGTAAAATTTAGCCGACTCCGACTCCGGCTCCGACTCCAGCTGTTCGAGTTTTGACGACTCCGACTCCGACTCCGACTCCGACTCCAACTCCGACTCCGACTCCGACTCCAGGTCCCCAAAAAGACCTGACTCCACCGACTCCGGCTCCGACTCCGACTCCGACCCCACAGCCCTGCTTTTAACAATATAAAGCCGCTGGGTACGCTGTTGAGCCATCGACAACGGTTTTAAGTTATTGATTTATTTCGACAGAATCACACAAAATAATAACCAAAATGGCATTTTTCACACAAATTAGCAATTTTAACAAAATTAAAAAAAAACTTCTTGATTGGGCGTATTTTAGAAGGACTTCTAATGATGCTTTCGGCACATAGTTGGATATTTTAAACTGTTTCGTTTTTGAAATAAAAATTATTTAATTAGGGTAAATATTGTTCCAAAAATACATTCATAATTGTAGACCGCCTGTACACAGTTTTGGTGAACTGCAAAAAACTATCATGACGATATCTTCAAAACATACTAAACTAACACCATAATACATAAAAAAAATCTGATTGTTTAATAAATTTAAGAATGGCACCACTTTTTATGTGAAAAAATGCACATGTCGCATTTTTTTATGGGCCATACTGTAGAGATTAAAATACTGCAAACACAACTAACTTTTTATAAATATGGTGGAGTTTGATGAATCCCATCTTGAATGAAAACAATAAAAAAATGCCACAATCTTACCCTATAGAGGAGAGCTACATTAGGCATCACATCAACAAAACTTTGCCCCAACACAAAATATGGTCAAAATTAGGATCGAGACTATTTCATCTTGATTGTATCTATGCAATACCTCAATTATCTCGATAAATCCACTTGCAATCTCCTGACATCACCCAAGTTCAAGGATCAACAGCTACCGGGCTCGTATTGTCAACAGAACTCTTACTACCTGAGCCTCTTAATTGCGCCCGTGCCTAAAGACAACTTCTTCTTGATCACCTATCCCAACCAAGGTGCCCATGTCCCAAGGTCGATCTTGGTGTTGCTGCGCCGCCGTTGCGTTCCGTTGTCCAGATGGAACCCGTCCGATTACGCTCGGCAATCCACAAGCTTGTCTGATGGTGTTTCTTTTTTCTTCAACTTGACAATCTTAAGAAGAAGCGAATCTACATGCAGCTATGCTTAAGCTACGCGTTAAGCTCGAATCCTCGCAGCGAAAAAAGCGAAACAATTGAGCTATCCAGTAAGAGTACGGATAAATAATTACCACTTGTAGCTGGCTTCTGTCCTCGGCCACGGAGTGACCTTTCAGCACCGCTGGGGTCCAGTGATACTGTTGAGAGAGAGAGAGGGTCCGACAAGAAGTTACCTCTTTGAATCTCCTTAATTATCAATTAAATTATTATTTTATCCTCCAGTGAGCCAGGTTGCAACGAGTTTTTGTTTGTTCTTTATGGCCCCAGAACCAAACAGAGCGGAACAAGCCTGGCAGCAGTCCTTGCGTTGAACTTTGTGGTTTTCCGGAGACCGGGACAAGTGGAAAACCGGTCAGGGTGGTGTTACGGTCTTACACAATCGACATCGGAGCATAAAATTGATAGAATCTCAAAACAAGCAAAGCTTGACCATATCCGGAGTGCGCCGGGGACGAGAATCAAAGATGTGTCACCAAGAGTAGATTTCGGAGAAGACACCGCAAAGACAAGGGGGGTGGGACGACGGGCAAGACAAGCAAAAAGCAAATAAAATGAAACAATCTGTAAGTAAATGCTAACCAACCGTAAGATTATGTGATGACCCAACACAAGGACCAGGATCAGAAGGGGCAGGGCAGTGGGAGTTCCCGATATGTTGACTCAATATCTTGATGGAGGGGGTGGGACGGACGGTTCCATCTGTTGACAGAAGTGGGTATCAAAGCACAGTCTTGGTCGTTGAGCTTCGGAGCCTGGTTTGTTGTGACAACATTGTAGTCCTCCACTTCTTGCGAGGCCCCTTCTCGGTCTATCTGGTTTGTCATGTCTTGTCTAATGGTACCGATGTGTTGGCTGTCTTGTCTTGCCTGATGGTTATCTGTTGAAACTTTGAACTGAACGGGAAGGGGAACAAGTTGGTCAAGAAGCTTTGATTTGGGATCAAACGGCTGGTTATAGTTCCGGGAAAAGTACTTGAAGTGGCAAAACTTGCTCAGTTATGTTTTATCATTTTTCAAGAAATGGTTCTCAAGTGCGTTTGCTCAATGCTTATGGTATTTTCTTCAAGTTTGCAAGAAAAATATGTTTGTCTCTGATTAATAACACATTATAATGTGCCATTTTGTTCATTCAATGTGCCAATAAAACCACTAGAAATCATCCCACCTTCGTCCAAAACCAAGCGTAGGCGTCCAGCAAGCCATCGATCTATTGACAGCAATTTGTCTCTCGAAGAACCAAACGGCCGGAATGAGTCACAATTGATCAGGCGTGCGCGCGTGTGGAACCGTTACTATTTGGTCGTGATGACGTTTTTTGGGGCCCGCAGCGTGTGGAGAATCTTTGCGGTCATTACTGTGACCCCACCGCCGTCCTCACTCCTCATGCAGGTATTGTGTGCTTCGTCTTAGAGAAGAGACAAATGACACCAATCAATTTCTTGAACCGCTGGCATTTTGTCATTCCGATTGTAGTGGGCACGGGCACGTGAAAACCTGGAGGTTTTTTCTACTGGTACCGAGGGTATTTCCTTTGACTAGATGAATAAACTATATTATCCGAATCTATGTATTTGTAGTGCGCATTTTTAAGTGTGAGTACATTGCAGGTTCAGAATAAAAAAAATCCTTTTGAAATGATATTGGAAGCCGTTTATAAAAAAAATTGACCATCAAATTGAATTCATTTGGAGTAAAATCGTAAATATTTCACTAGTATAGTGTTATTTGAAATATATCAAACTGATGTATTTACCAATATTCCTTTAGTTTTTCACAAGGAGCACCAGATTCGAGTGGTAGAAATGACAGTTCTCGCATATGAAATGCATTGTAGAAAAAAAGCAAAAACTGCTAGAATGGAAGTGTTTCATTCCAAATTGATGAGCATGAGCATGAGCATGAGCATGGTTGACTGCCAATGAGCTGCTACTCCGTTATTGACAGATCAGCTGAAGTTAAACAATGAATCAAAAATGATCAGTGGGAGCCAACCATCCGTTCACTGTTTAACCCCTGAAGACCCCGACTTTATTAGTCAATACCGGCGCCCTCCCAAGAAGCCTGCAGTTCAACAAAAGGGAGGAATGTTAGTCCGATAGTTGAAGTTGCAGACTCATCAAGCACATAGTTTTTGGCTATATACTTGTTGATACCGCTTGAGACCGTTGAATCCACAGCATCTCCTTCAAGCATCACGTGATTATTTTTTTTTGGGTTAGTAGGATAAGGTATTGGCTTTTCGATGCCTCCCGAGCTACGATGCTATGGGGAGGACTTTCATAACAAACCCGTCGGCGAGCCTTCCGAGCAGCGATTCTATGGGAAGGTCTTTCTAAGTAGCACACCAAAACACTCGCGCACAGGTATTTAAATACTGAATAAATGTAATTTTTCATCACGATTACCCAGACGACATTGATGATATAGGAAGGACTTTTTTACAGTCATTTACAGTAATACTTAAACTTATTTTAATGCAACAATTCACACGACGTCGTGCCTCCCGATCAACGATGATGTAGGAAGGACTTGAGCAAGCCAATCAGGATGAAACACGAAATAAAATTCTTTTCTTTTCACACACAATGCCACATAATTGACCGCGCGTCACCACCCAACAAATTGAACTGATTTTCTTCTGCTTGTGGGCAAACCAACCAGGATGAAACACGAAATAAAATTCTCTTCTTTTCACACACAATGCCACATAATTGACCGCGCGTCACCACCCAACTAATTGAGTGTTTCATTCCAAATTGATCGATAAATTCTCTCAGCCGGCTAAAACTCGCGAGCCATTTTGGCAATTTGCCGTAGTATTACGTTCCGCATGTAAAACACAAATACAAATTACAGAAACTTTAAAATTTTGTTAGTAGAATGTAGAATTTTCATAAATTAACTTTTTGCTGGACTTTGGATTTTTGACATTTCATTGATTTTCAAATGTTTTCCAATTTTCAAATTTCCACAAATTATTTATACATCAACATTTCCTGCGCAGTAAAATAAATTTTGATTAATTTAATTTAAAGAATTTAAGGAAGTAAAAAAAAATTTAAAATTTTGTATGTTTCTGGCATTAAACATTTTTTGCACTTCACAATGATTTTTTTTAATAATTTGAATTTGTATTAAAACGAACATTTTGGAATACTATCTTTAAAAAGCATTATTATGTTATGCTATATTTCAATGAAATTTATTTTTTTTTTGCATTTTTCTTTTCGAAAAATAAGGATTTTGTTGTTAAGTGAGATGGATCCATTATCTAGAAGCAAACAAAATGGTTAAGTATTCCAGGTTTATCTTTACTAAGCAAGCAATAAGTGAAAAAATAACCGTAGCAGTAACAAATTATACAAATATGATTGCTTCTGGAAAATTATTACACATGTATTTCTTCGTAAAATACTTCAAGCAAATTTCACTATAGAAAATTTCACTCACAACTATTCAATTGATTTTTTGTTTTTGTTGTTCCACATCTAATCTTTTCCTAATTTTTTTCCTATATCTAAAATTTTATTTTTAATCAAAAAATATATTTTTCATAATTTTGATTCATTTAATACTTTTTCATAGACTTAATATTAGTTTATCTATTTAAATTGCATTGTAATATTCCATGTTTTGATTGAATAAAATATTGTTTATAAATTTTCTTTGTAACTTTGTAACTTGTTCATGTTCATTCTTTTTCTAGTGAACTTAACTT